>NC_026155.1:10250593-10277943 GCF_000512975.1 Sesamum indicum | reverse complement strand
TCTGTGAGCATGTGCTCGTGTGTGTGGGTGCCCGCGCCAGATAGAGAGAGTATGTGAGGAAAGTGTGTGTGTAAGAGAGAGAGAAATAGAGTGTGTGAGTGTATGAATGTGGATATTTTTATTTTATGATATATTAATTTTAGAAAAAATTGTATAATACTCCCTGTGATATTTAATTATTTATTAATTCAAAAAAAATGTTAACTAGGGAGCTAACGAAAAAAAATTCTACTACCTTCTAATTTATTGCCTATACCAACTGTAGAAATTCTATTCAAATGCGATTCATTTCCCTTCTTTATTTCATTCCTAAATTTATTCCATTCCCACTTAATTCCTTTCCTGCATAGCAATCATGATTCCATTAACATAATTGATAATTAGAAAATAATGATTAGTAATAAAATAAAATTATTTTTATGACAAATTTGCTCTTTTGTATTTTCTTTAAAAAATATTTATTCATATTTTATTGAGTATGTTGAATTCAATTATATAATAATAATATTTTCAAAATTACTTACGGAAGGTTATAAGCAATTTATAAAATATATCATATATTATTGAATATATATATATATATATTATTTTTTACGTAATAAATAATTTATTGACTCGTTAAACATATAAATTATATCTTTCTGCCAAATTATAAAAAAATAATTCAAACAATTGAATAGACTAATGTATTTAATCAATGCATCTACCATTATTTATTCAGTACCCAATTAAAGAATTTTTTTTGAATTAATAAAATAATTAATATCAAAGTAATATCATCATTTCTTACCATGCATACATAATTATTTCTTAATACTAGATATAAAAAATATTCAAATTTAATAACAATTAAAATTAAATATTAAATTAATATAAGACGAAAAAAGAAAAAAAAAAAACTTCATTCTCTAGATATTGGGAATAACTAATACCACGGCGTTTGTTTCATTTCCAACAAATAGATTCCCAAATGGGATACCTATTCCATTTTCCTACTTCATCTCCTATTGCTTCTCTAGAAGAGTGCCACGTGGATAATCTCAAGTGAGAGAAAATATATTGTAGAAATTGTTCGGGCACCAGAGAGAAAATAGAAAAAATTAACCCAAAAAAAAAAGAAAAATTCTATAGCAAGAGATAGAGAATATTAGGAAACAAAATTTGTTTTTTGTCACTACAATAAAATAGAAAATTACCGTTAAAAAATATTTAATGATAATTTTAATAATATCACTAATATATATTTAGTGACAAGAATTATTATTTTATCACAATAATGAATTTTAAAATTTTACTGGAGATAATTATTTTATAAAAATTGTAATTACCAATCAGCCTAGTAGAAACAAAGGTATCAAGCCTATACCTTTACATTTCCAAACTGACATGGCATGGTAAAAAAATAAGTCCAATTCATCGGATGACTCAACATACTACATGGAGGCCACGCCAAGCAAACTCACCACATCTCCAGGTACTTGATCTCCATCTAACTCTCTCTATATCCGCGGAATCAGCCTTAGCTAACAACAAGTAACAAACTTCTAGATTTTTAAATTAACTGTAATCACCACTCAAATAGTTACAATTCTTTCAAAATAAATTCTAATCAATTTTTGATTCTTTTGTTAGTTAGCTAACATTCATGGATTTCTAACGATGCGCAGCTTGATGCAACTAACCCTCGGATATCAATCTAAATCCCTCTATATATAGAGGTCATATTGCAATAAAAAAGGTAACTCAAGTCATTCACACTCTATACTCTTTTTCTCTCCGCCAACAACACAGATTTATGCTTTTCACTCATTTTTTGCACGCCACCAGCGCACTTTAGCTTATATTTTGATCCTTTATCACTTATTATATATTGTTGCACTATTATCCTTTACCAATTTTTTTTTTCGATAATTCGATAACTGATTTAAGTGTTGGAATGCTAATCCTTATTTTGTTGGATGCTAATCCTTATTTTGCTGGTGAGTCCTCCTCTAATCTTAATTTTTTTTGTTTTTGAAAATTCTTCAACCATCATACTGCTATTGAACCCCGATACATATCATTTACTATGGCTAAAACCAAAAAAATTGTAATAGATGATCATTAGCCACAATTACATGATGGCTATTTGCAGCAAATGAGACTAAAATATTAATTACAACAAAAAATTATGAGCTTCATCAAGTCTAAGAATTATAATAAGTACTTTGGTCATAATTAAGCTGATGGAAAATTAATATTGATTATGTATGGTTAAAACTCAAAATTTCATACGATTTTGGTCAATAGTATGATTTATTATAATATTTTTAAGTTGTACTAATTTTATTATACAGAGTAATCCAATTTTTCTTTATTGAAATGATATAAGGAGACGAAAATGACTATTTCTTTAGAGACTCTAAAAAAATTTTATACAATAAAAGAATTGTTGAAATTGCACATACAAGTGCATATACGCGAACATGGAGATAGCCTAATTGTTTTCAAATTTTCAAGAAATTATATATATGTTTTCTCTGTATATACATATATTTATTATAATAAGTGATATCAAGTGTTTGAATATGAAAATGAAAGCTACAAGGAGTTTGAATAGTGCAGAAAATGGACAGACAGCTCATACCTTTGTTGTATTCTGAGAGAAAAAGTACAGAGTGTGAATGACCAAAAGTGGCATACCCTTAGTGAGACCTCTATTTGTAGACAATTGTATGCAAAACTCAGGAGTTGGATATGGGCAATTTGCATACCAACCAAATCCCTTTGATATTAGCGGACCAACGTATATGATTTGGACTAATCCTTGAATAGTTATAATGGGTTTTGCCCAGTTAAAATGAAAAACAAGAAAGGTGATTACCACCTGCTTGATCCGACTAGTCCCATTGCCCAATTATCGATATCTTTTAAATTCTAACATTAATTTCTGTTAGTCATTTTTTATGAACCGACTAAAATATCTTTGTATAGTGTGAATTATAATTTTACTGATTTTTTAAATATTTGAAAAAAAATATATGGACAAAGTAAATACCTTTTTTTAATATAATTTTTTAAAATTTTTCATTCACTTGGTCCGATTCTTTATAATTTTTTATCTTTCTTATAAAGAAAAAAATATATAAAAATAAATAAAATTGACAATTCCATACATTCATCATATATTATGATAATTTTATAATATTTATAATTATATCAAATTTTATAAAAACGGATTATAATTTACTCTAAATTATATTTGAAAAGAGGTAGCCCGCCAGTTTACATTTCAGCCATATCTGCCAGTTACGACTTGCCAGGAAGCCACATGCTACGGTCAGAGTTGAGTAATAATAATAATGAGAAACACCTTGTTCAGGAATCCTGCTATTATCTTTTATCAAGACGGATGTCTTTCAACCTAATCTACTTAATAAATATAGAAAATCTTTCTGTCGCATGTTGACCACGTTTTGCTTGACTCTACCCTCCACCATCGACAACTTCACCGCAGCCAACTTTGTTTCACACGTTTTCCAGATTTGTTGCTTAATTTTTTTTTACTATTTCCTTGATTAGTAAGAATTATCACGACCAAGTATTATTGAAATCCACCATTCTCTATCCCTGTACCTTTTCTTGCTTTGTACAGAACTTATAAAGATTTAATTTTATTTTTGAAAGCATGTTGGCCTGATCATGAGCATAGAGAAAAGATAATTGAATTATATGTTCTTTTTTAAAAAAACAAAATGATCATTAATTAAACCTAAGGATCGAAACTGTTAATATTTTAAAAACTGAAGAACTAAAATAAAATTTCAATATATTTAAAGATTGAAAATGAATTAGTAGTAATATATGAAAACCAAAACTGTAATTATCCAACGACAGGGGTACGAGTAGCATCCACGCGATACTCGGAAATCGGAATCTTGTGTAATATTTAATAGTCAAGATCTGAATTACTGTTAACCATAAGCTTCAAACTGCACAAGTATATACAATATTTCCAAAGTACATTTGTTTTTGAAGAGTTGCATTTATTAGAATCCAAAGGGAAATAGTTAGGAAAGCATTTACGTACCTGTTCGGCTCTATAATTCAACACGTCAAATTTACTTTTTGAATGCAAGCGAAAACTTTTGTATTGTTTGACCTTGTAATCACTTTTTAAAGTAAATTATATCAAAATCAGATTAATTTTGATGAAAGTTAAATGTTGTATCTTTTAATCTTGCTGTATTATTTTTTTATTTGATTAAACGTTATACTTCATTAAATAATTCTTTAATACTTTTTATTAACATTAAAAATGAGGTTACTTTTGAAATTGATATTTGCATAATCATAAATTCAAACCCTACAATTGGTGCTTTTTTTAAATAAATTATTTTAAAAGTAATCATCTTACTATAATTAATATGCAATCAAGTGGCCAAATTGAAATTAAATATAGAGAAGAAGGGACTGGGGACCTGGCAAGGCGTCTGCGGGCGACTTGTTTGAACCCAAGACAACGTCAATTTGAGATTTCTCAAGTAATATTCAAAGTAAAACTCATGGGAAGAGATGATAAACTATTCAAATTATTAAAGTAGATTTGATCTGTGCTCAATTATATGTCCACCAGCTAATATAATAGATGATGCCTTTGCTCATATTATACCAACTTGCACCAATTTGCCTATAAATAGACCAACTTGGTTTCGCCAATCCTACCAACAATCCATCCCCTGATCATTTATTTCTCCACACAGCTCTCTCTTTCTCTCAGCTTTATTCTGCAATGGCTAACAACGGCCCCGGTGCTCAGGTGGCGAGGTACGTCGGCGCCAAACTCACCCGCCACGACTTCCCGCCGGACTTCATCTTTGGTGGCGCCACCTCCGCTTACCAGGTCTCTATTCCTATACACACACAGACACATGTGTGTATGTGTGTTTGCTGGCATTATGAGAAGATATTGATGTAGCTAGCTACCTAGCTAGGACTGTATGAGCTCGACGTGTTTCTAGCTTTTGGTTGGTTATTTTGGGTATGTTAATTTGAGTTGGAATGTTTCAGGTGGAAGGTGCTTATGCACAGGATGGTAGATCATTGAGTAATTGGGATGTTTTTGCCCTACAGAGGCCTGGTCTGATCATCTCTCTCTTCATTCGTGAATCGAATTAAATTTTTTTATTTCGAATCATGTGTCATTTTTATTTAATTTCATAATAAAATAGAAACAATTTTGTGTGGTGTGGTTTTTAATTATTGCTAATTATTATTTTATTGGAATGACAGGTAAAATTTCCGACGGTTCTAATGGTTGTGTTGCAATTGATAATTATTATAGATTCAAGGTAATTTATTTTTTTAAAAAAATTGTTAGATCCATATTATTACTAATTTGGAAGTTCATATTTATTTATTTATTATTTTTTTTTAAGCTTCCGGTTACTGACTGAGCTCATGTTCAATTGACATCGCAGGAAGATGTCGCGTTGATGAAAAAGTTAGGTTTAGACTCTTATAGGTTTTCTATCGCATGGTCTAGAGTATTGCCCGGTACGAAAATTTTAAAGAATAAATCATAAATTTCTTTTTGACTAAAAGTATGTTGATAACACTGATAAATGTCGCTTATTAATTAAGCAATATCCATGATGGTTGACATAGTCCATTAATATGATATTTTAGGTGGAAGATTGAGTGGCGGTATCAACAGAGAAGGCATTAAGTTCTATAATGATCTAATTGACTTATTGTTGGCTGAAGGTTACTATTCTATTTTTTATTTATTTTTTTAAAAATAGTTTAATTCAGATTTCATATATATATATATACATATTTGCAATCTCATATTTTAATTTTTTTTTTATAGGAATTGAGCCTTGTGTTACCATTTTCCACTTTGATGTTCCCCAATGCTTGGAAGAGGAGTATGGTGGCTTTTTAAGCCCTAAGATTGTGTAAGTAACAAATTTTCGTGTGTTGAAGCAGCTTGTTAATTCTTACTAAATACTTATTGACTGCAAAATTTTGCAGTCCCACATGATAGGGTTCGACATTTTCATTCTTTGTTTTAATTGAATTTTAAAATTAATTTCTTATTTATTTATTTATTTTTTGTAATAGGCAAGATTTTGCCGAGTATGCAGAATTGTGCTTCTTTGAATTTGGTGATCGGGTGAAATTTTGGGTCACACAAAATGAGCCAGTTACATTCACCAAAAATGGATACGTTGTCGGATCTTTCCCACCCGGTCATGGTTCAACTTCAGCACAACCTAGTGAAAATAATGCTGTAGGATTTAGATGCTGTCGTGGAGTCGACACTACCTGTCATGGTGGAGACGCGGGAACTGAACCATATATTGTGGCACATCATTTGATTATCGCTCATGCTGTAGCTGTTGATATATACAGAAAAAACTATCAGGTCTGATTATTTTTCTAAATGAACATTTTTACATTTTACAAATCTAAACAATATATAAATTTGACACCCTAATGGGTTAGATGGGAATACATGTTCACAACACTTTATCAATGTTACAATCTTTTACCTAATAGAGTATTTAGATTTTTTATTTCTCATTGAATAGACATAGAACTACTACGAAATAACTTGGTATTAGTTTTGGTTCTTTTGACCATACACAAAAGATAAACTACATATATATGTATATATATATATATATATTTGTTATAAACTACATTCTTTTTCAGTGTTGGTTTTGTTTTTCTTTTGTATAATTTTCTGTTAGGTCAATATCCTCAGTTATAGAACGATGGCTCCGTATTTCTTGTATATTAATTAAGATTTGGAAATTAATTATTGAAAAATAAATATTAATTTGTACAGGCTGTTCAAGGTGGAAAGATAGGGGTTACCAATATGTCGGGATGGTTTGATCCTTACAGTGATGCTCCAGCTGATATTGAAGCTGCTACAAGAGCTATCGATTTTATGTGGGGATGGTAATTAATATCTCATACACCCTTTTCATAAATAAAAAATATAATCCTTCATCGATAAAATATAATTTTTAATTCCATTGATCTATTTCAGGTTTGTAGCACCAATAGTAACCGGTGACTATCCTCCCGTTATGAGGGAACGCGTGGGAAATCGGCTACCGACATTTACACCAGAACAAGCCAAACTTGTAAAAGGATCTTATGATTTTATTGGAATGAATTACTACACTACCTATTGGGCTGCATATAAACCAACCCCACCCGGTACACCACCAACTTACGTATCGGACCAAGAACTTGAATTCTTTAGTAAGTTTTTCCAACTTCTTTGAATAACAATTATCATATACTATACCTTTTGATTTGTCTAACTTGAAAACACTAACATCTATTACTTAATTTTGTTTCTACCTCTTTAGCTGTGCGAAATGGGGTTCCAATTGGCGAACAGGTAAAATTAAATACTCTTTCTCGTTTTTATATTACTTAATATAATTTTTAACCAGACATTTTTTTCCCTTTTTTCGTGAATATAAAAAAATTTCTGAGATGTCATTGTTGTTACTCGATGCTAGGCTGGTTCGGAATGGTTGTACATCGTACCATATGGAATCCGAAACCTTCTTGTTCACACAAAGAATAAGTATAATGATCCTATCATTTACATCACTGAGAATGGTAATAGTCATTTTATTTGACTTTTTCCATGCGATTTATTTCAATCATGCTATGTAGTTAACATTTCCCATTTTTACATGTAGGGGTGGATGAAAAGAATAATAGAAGTGCGACAATTACCACAGCTCTAAAGGATGATATCAGAATCAAATTCCATCAAGATCATCTGGCCTTCTCAAAGGAAGCCATGGAGTAAGTATCTTTATTGTTCAACTTTTTTGTTTTTTTTTTTTTTTTAATTTTCTTATTTCTTCTTTAACTCGATAATTTTTGTATGCTTCTGTAGTGCGGGAGTTAGGCTCAAGGGCTATTTCGTATGGGCACTGTTTGATAATTATGAATGGTCTGAAGGATACTCAGTTCGATTTGGAATGTATTATGTAGACTACGTCAATGGTTACACCAGATACCCCAAAAGATCGGCTATATGGTTTATGAATTTCCTGAACAAAAACATCCTTCCACGTCCCAAGAGACAAATTGAAGAAATTGAAGACGATAATGCATCAGCAAAAAGGAAAAAGGGTCGTTAAAGCCTAATGCTTTGAAGTAGAAGAGAAGATTCGTCTTTGAGTCGTGCCCTTTTCCTGAATAAGATGATGGTTTTTCTTCTTGACTCTTTATATGTAAACTTAGTGACAATGTTATGCTTTGTATTCAAATAAGCCCTTGAAGCGCCTGTTGTAGTTGTAATATTTGTTGTTTTTTTGAGTAAATTAAGGTTTTTTCAACTTTATTTTCAATTCTCCTTTTAAGGCACAAACGTAAGAAAATGGATTAAGGATTGGTTTTGACCATGTATTTATCTCGACTGTCACATGTCAATTAATTACGTATCCAAATTATTAAAATTAAAATGGGCACATCAATAATACCTTAATCTAATAATTAAAATTAAAATACAATAAATAATAAATTTATAGTCATGGGCTCCCAGCAAATATTTTGATATTTGTCCCGTGTTACTAGTCATGTATTTATCACTTTAAAAAGACCTTCCTTTTGACATGATGGTGACTGCAAAGCAATCAGAACATACTTGCTCTTATATATTTGGTAATGAAAACTTGCTTAATAATATAAAAATGAATATTCTTACGTTATATATCAAAATCAAACGAAAAGGAGCTTTATCCCTTCTTAATACCATAGTTTCTCTGTTGACTTCTTTTAACAATTCCTGCAAAAAGTTGTTTTCTGATATAATTTTTTTCCATAACTAAAAATAAAAATTTATAGTAAATGATCATTAGCACCACCACGCGATGGCTAGTAATTGTTGGTTTAGCAAATAATATAAAAACAATAACAATAACTAAAAATTATAGTAAATGATTTGATTATGGCTGTTGGCTCAGAACTATAGTAATTAGTACTTTTTCCATAGCCAAGACGATTGCAAATATTAATTATTTATGGTCAAAATTAAAATTTTTATTATCGATTTATTTTATTGTAGTTGATCGTATTGATGTACTAGGTTTTTAAGTTGTACACATTAGATTGTGGTGCATAATCTTATTTTCAGGGTTAATTAAACTTTAAGGAAAAATCAATAAAATTTTTAATCCTGTAATTTAGTGAGATGATATTTTTTGTCCTGCATAAATTGATTTTTGCAATTTAATCTTGTAATTTTAAAATTTTGGTAATTTTTGTTTTTCTTTTTTGCTACTTTGGCTGAAAAATTGCATGTGATTTGCACTTGACCCAATTAATTTTTAATATTAGTCCTGTAAATCAATTCTCGTAGGACCAAAAATATCACACCCACATAAGCTACAGGACTAAAATTATAAATAAATCAAGTAATGTGTAAGTTATATGCAATTTTTTGACCAAATTTTGAGAAAATAACTAAAATTGTAAAAAGTCTAAAGTTGAAGGAAAATCAATTCGTGCAGGACCAAAAATGACACCTCCATAAGTTACAAGACTAAAATTATATTTTCCCCTTACACTTAACCCCCTCTCAAAATGCAATGTTACACTTTTCCTTAGAAAAATTTGGAAATTAGACTTACACATCCTTTGAGAATTCTCCATTTACAGCTGACCCCTTTTCATTAAAATTTGGACAGAAAATGCTGACGTTCCAAAAAAAAAAAATACAAATTTTTAATTTTGTTCCCTCATTTTAATATTCTCCTAGTAGTATTTTTAAACTTGTAAAAGGGTAAGTGTAATATATATAAAGTTAAAAGAGTCTAATTATAATAAATATTATTTCCCAACTATAGCTATTGGAAAAACAATACTAGTTTATAAATAAAAAAAAAATAGTCATTGTTTCCTTCTTATTAATAAGTGTACTTCTTTTACTTTAGCATGGAGTGAGGTGATACTATTATTACATTTATTTTTTGAAGCAATAGATGAACTACTTGATAAGACAATTCCAAGGATATATGCAACAATAATATCATATATATAGGAAGTAAAAAGAGTACAAAAAGATGACCAGTTTTTTCATGCATTAACAGCTACTTTCTATTTAATGGCTATAATTTGACTTTATATATATTACATTATTCCCTTAAAAGTATAAAAATATTACTAGATGAATATTGAATGAGGGATAAAATTAAAAATTTATGTAATTTTTTTGTTAACATCAATATTTTTCATCTAAACTCTAACAAAATGAGGTCAGTTGTAAACAAATTTTTTTTGGAAAGGGTATAAGTGTAATTTCAAAATTATTTTAAAAGAAAGTAAAATTTCATATTTTTAGAAGAGATCAAAGTGTAATTGGCACGTTGCAACCAAAATGTCCCTTCAAATCAGCTAATCCCTAGGTCCATTAGCATGCTACTTCATGCTAGTGTCGGCTGAGGGAGAAATATCTACTACTACCCAATTTTACTTTTTTTTCTACTAAAGAGAGCGGGTCCTGGTTTATTTTACTTCACTTCTTGAGAGGAAATTCAATTCAAAACTTGATACAAGATTGCATATCTAGGGGAAAACATGGAGAGACAACTCCACCTACTGGATCCTCTTCTCGCCGCACCCTCCTAAGGAGTTCGCCTTCCACCACTGTAAGCTCATCCCTTGCAGGCGACCCAAAGGGTAAACGCCCTTTTGGGGCAATCGATGCCCACGCCTCCTAAGCGGGCAAATGTTGTTGGAATATATGACCGATAAATTAATAAATTGATCCCTATCATCTATGGTAGAGGACAATTTTAGTTAATATAGTGTTAATAGGATGAATACAACCAACTTCATTTGGCCTTCTTTATCGTGTGCACTATATTATATTGTGTTACACGCATGTTACGGAGAAAGCTCATAGATCATCTTACTAATAAAGTTGAGTCATATGTCGGTGAATATGAAGCCAACTTTCGACGGTTGATTTGAAATGTTTCAGGTCGAGAATCTCGAAATTTGATATTAAAAGTTACATGATCAAAATTGCAATTGAAAATTACAACATGGACTATCACGTCATAAAATTCACCGAAAGCCCCAAGTTAGGTGTTGACATAGCTGATGGCGTGGAATTTTCTGTCAAATCGGCCGAAAAGGACAAAAATTCCACAATTTTTTAAGTTACAAGACCAAAATGCGAATTTTAATTTGAATAGTACCAAAATGGCCAACCTCCGAAATTTACAGGATTAAATTATTTTTTTTTTACAAACAACGGTTAATGACGCCGCTGCCCAATTTTTAAACATGACAATTATACCCCTAATTAGATAGTTTTAAAAAATAATTGTAATTATACTAGTTTTTTTAACAAAAGTTCCCCCAGGTTTTTTTAATACCATTACACCAATTCTTTTATTGTGTCAATAATAACTTAAGTTGATTCTCTTTTATTTTTTTTTTAAATGTGATTTGTTGATTTATCATTTTATTCTTATTTATGATATATTTTAAAATATAAAAAATTATTTTTTATATGAACACAGAGACAGCATGCTCCAATGACTAGTACATATAAAATAAAACTAGATATAAATAAACTATTTAATTTTCATATATATCTAAACTGCTAAATTTCGATTGGCTTTTGTTTGGTCCCCTCCTTGCTGCTGGGATCAGTGAGAAAGCGCATCCTGCTAGAGCATAGTTGGAGTCAATCTGTATGCTCATTTTTTCTCCTTGAGGGAAAGATTTCTCCGACTGTAATGATAGTTTACTCCACTGGTAATGGAGACAAGTGAGCTTCAGAGCACTTAATTAAAGGTGTCAATAATGAACAGGTTGAGTTGCTCGTCGAAGAGTGCGTAGGGAGAAGCAGGTAGAGCTATCAGATCAAGAGCGGGAGCATGGGTGTGAGATCGCCCAGGGGCCATTCTGGTGGTGGAACCGTAGAACCTCTTGCAGTAGGGAGCGATGTGTTTCCCTCAAATGAGTCACCTCCGATGTCTGAGTTAGCCATTTGTCACTCCTTTAGCTCAATAGTTCCCACAAATGGTGTCAATGATACGTACTGAGGTCCAACAACACCACAATGGTTGAAGGATTTTCATGAAAATCCTAAAATCATCTGGGGACTAATCTGCAAAATAGAGATCAACACTCCAATGTTAAATCAGTAACTAAATTACTGAAAGATAATGGAAAGTTCTTGAAATAACGCAAGACAATGGTGAAATAAGCGATGTTGAGTGATGAAATATAATAATGGGAGCCAAAAGTAAGCTTATGGAGTGCAAAAAATGTGTATCCGTGCTATTTGCTGAGAGATAAAGAGTGTAGATAACTCCATGACCTCCATTCATAAGGGGGGTTCAGAGTAAAATTCATGAGTCAGTTATAAAAAGTTGTATATCATTAAAAATCTATGGATATTAGCTAACCAACAAAAGAATTAAAACCTGATTTGGACTATCTTGACGATGTTATCACTGTTTGAATAGTCATTACCTTGTAAACCTAAAAATTTGGGATGTTGTTACCAGCTGATTATTTTGGCAAATTCTGCTGATATAGGGGGAGTTAGTTGGAAATTTTTTAGAATGATGTAGCCTGAGGCATGGAGAGTTTGTCTGACGTGGTGTCCCTATTGTTCATTGAGTTATCTTGCTAAATCGGATTTATTTTTGGGCCCTACCATATTCATTTACATGTAGAAAATATGAACTATATACCTTTGGCTTGGGCCTGTTGGGCTAATCGGTGGGAGCTCACTTCATTGTTTCATGCCTTTGGAAAGATAATTGAGGGGGAAATCGAGTATAAATAGACTTTAAAATCATTCTAAGAGGGACTTTGGGGGATGTATAGAAGAAGAGAGTCGATAGCATGAGACCTCACATGTGTTTGAAGTGTGCTTGGATTGCTTGCGCTTAGTTTATTTCCTATTAAATTATCTACAGTGACAACTCTATACATGTGCATTTTTTGCCACCGATAATTATATAAAATAAAAATTATTGTCACTTAATATATTTTTCAGTGACAATTTTAATATTATTCCACTAATACCATTTTCAATTTTTTAAGGCTATTTTATGTGCCTCTACAACCATGAAAATTGCCTTCAATACATATTGAGGCAATTTTCATAGTTGTAGAGGCACATAAAATAGCCTCAAAAAATTCATATCGTTGTAGTATTTGTTGTGGATTATCCACAAAATACAAAACCAATTTAAAATTAAAATAAAAAAATATTATTAATTTACTTTCGTATAAAAGGCATTGTTTCAAGTATACACGTTTTTCAGCTCTCTCGTGACTTTGTGAATTTTCTTGTCTTCTTAATAAGGCATGCCGATAATGTGTTGCTGCTGTACATGTACTAAAGTAAGAATAATATGATTTAGTCCTGACAAAGATGGACGAATTGTGGTTTTGATCTGATGAGATCAGACTGATTTTTAGGCAGCCGTTTGTTTTGGAACTTTTCTACATGAGAGACAGTGCAATAAGCTGTACTCATCCGAAATGCAGGTAGGACCAAAGAAGTGTGGACACTGGACGGATACATTATTCACCTCGACGTGTACGTCTCAATTTACATTATAATTTTACCCCCACTTCGTTATAATTTATTTATTTTTATTTGTAATTTCATAAATTTAAGAAAATAGATGATTGAATTTATTTTTATTTGCAATATTTTGTTATAGGATAATTACGTCGAACTTTTCTAAAATTTGACATAGTTATGAATACATTTATTATTTAAAAAATTACAGATTAATACCCCATAATGTTTGATGAAACTATGTAATTCTTGGACGTGGATCTGGTATTATCATCTTTGTCCTTACTGTAAAATATATAATCGAAAGAGGCGGAGGGAAAAAATTAAAAAATTGAAAAAGAAATTATCTACTTGGTCCACAAAAAAAATTCAGAAAATTTTCAAAATGAAATAAAATTATAATTCATAGTGCATAAGGGCATTTTGGTAAGTTTATCATAAAAAATAGATAAAAACCTAACAAAGACTAACGGATTGGATTAATTATTAGACAACCGTTAAAATCAGAGGGGTATTAATAATTTTTCAAATAATGATGGAGTATTTATAATTATGTCAAATTTCAAGGGAGCTCATTATAATTTACTTTGTTTCATATATACTGAGTCTGCATAGATATTAAATAATAACCTGTATTAATGTAGGAAAAAATGAGCAACCCGCTTGTAATTTACTTTTTTTCATACAGGAAAAAATGCAAGCAACCCTTTTGCGATATCGCAAATTACCCCTTATGAAAAAATAAATAGCGGTTTACCTCTCTGTATTTTTTAAAATACAATAATTTTGCTTCCTATGATTTTTAAAATGAAGAAATTTACCTCCTTATATAAGGAGGTAAATTGCTTCATTTTAAAAAATATAGGGAGGTAAATTACTATATTTTTTTTCATAGGAGGATAATGTGCTCATTTTCAATATCACATGGGGACAAATTGCTATTCATCCTTTTCATATATATTGAGTTTGCAAAGATATTAAATAATAACCTGTATTAATGTATTTGCGAGGCATGTATTAACCTTGGGAATTAAGCTAGCTTTGGAATTTAAGTTTACATAAGTAATTATAAACTTATGAATACAAACACTATAATTACCAATTTTTTAGAATCAATTATCGCAAAATTAATTATCTCATAATCATCAATCTTACTATTAATATGCAATCATCTACCAAACGCACCTAAATTACGTAGACAAGAGATGAAGGACCTGACAAGGCGTCCGCGTCAACTTGAAAATTCTAAAGCAATAATTCAAAGTAATATTTGAATTTACTTAATTTTATAAAGTAAGATTCATCGTAGTAGAAGAAATTATTCAAACATATACGAAAATAGATATGAACTCTGCTCAATTATATGGCCACCAACTAATGTAACATATGATGCCTGTAGTCCTGGACGTGTATGAATTTGCACCAATTTGCCTATAAATACACCATCTTAGTTTGGCCAATATTCCTACCAAATCCATCCCTTGATCACTTCTCCACGCAACTCTCTCTTTCTCTCAGCCTTCTGCAATGGCCAACAACGTCACCGGTGCTCAGGTGTCGAGGTACGTCGGCGCCAAACTCACCCGCCACGACTTCCCGGCGGACTTCGTCTTTGGCGGCGCCACCGCCACTTACCAGGTCTCTATTCCTATACACGGACAAGCAAGCTAAGCTCGACGTATTTCTAGGTTTTGGTTGATTTTGGGTATGTTAATTTGTGTTGGAATGTTTCAGGTGGAAGGTGCTTATGCACAGGATGGTAGATCGTTAAGTAATTGGGATGTTTTTGCCTTACAGAGGCCTGGTCTGATTCTCTCTCCCTTTACTCATAAATCGAATTGGATTTTCTATTCCAAATTATAATGCATTTTTTTAATTAATTTTCTAATAAAGTAAAATCTCTTTTGTGTAGTGTGGTTTAAGTGTAGCTAATAATTATTTTTATTGGAATGACAGGTAAAATTCTCGATGGTTCCAATGGTTGTGTTGCGATTGATCATTACAATAGATTCAAGGTTATTACAAGTTTGAAAATTATTATTAGTTTTTTTTTATATATTTTTATCATCGGGCTACGAACTCTAACTCATCCTCAACTGACACTGCAGGAAGATGTGAGGTTGATGAAAAAGCTGGGCTTAGACGCTTACAGATTTTCTCTCTCATGGTCTAGAATATTGCCTGGTACAAAAATATTGATTAATTCAGCAATGTCGATAACACTACAAAATGTTGATTAATTAAGCAATATCAACCGGGGCTTACTTAGTTGTTTAAAATGTTATTTAAGGTGGAAGATTGAGCGGTGGTATCAACAGAGAAGGCATAAAATTCTATAATGATCTAATTGACTTCTTGTTGTCTCAAGGTTAATATTTCATTCCACATTTATTTTATTAAAATGGTTTAGTGCAGATTATATATATACACATTACACACACATTATTTACAATCTCATTATTTAAACTCTTTTTTTATATAGGAATTGAGCCTTTCGTAACCATCTTCCATTTTGATGTTCCCCAATGCTTGGAAGAGGAGTACGGTGGCTTTTTAAGCCCTAGGATTGTGTAAGTAAAAAAAATTAGTTCCACAACATAGATCAACAATTTCATCCTTCGCTTTAAGCGAATTTTAATAATTTTTTAAAATTAATTTTTTTTTTATCAACAGGCAAGATTTTGCTGAATATGCAGAATTGTGCTTCTTTGAATTTGGTGATCGAGTAAAATTTTGGATAACTCAAAATGAGCCAGTTACATTCACCAAAAACGGATACGTTCTTGGATCCTTCCCACCTGGTCATGGTTCAACTTCAGCACATCCTGGTGAAAATAATGCTCTAGGACATAGATGTGCTCGTGGAGTAGACAATACTTGTTATGGCGGAGATGCAGGAACTGAACCATATATTGTGGCACATTATTTAATTATTGCCCATGCTGTAGCTGTTGATATATACAGAAAAAACTATCAGGTCAGATATTTTTCAAGTTAACATCTTTGCATTTTATTAATCTAAAGATATATAAATTACACTGTAGTTAATCCCCATCACAACACTTTGTGTATGTTACAATCTATTACCCAATATAGTATTTAATTTTTTTTTTTTTTCTCATTGAATACAAATAGAAGTACTACGATATAACATTGCATTAATTTTGGACGATCAGGAATTGACTTAGGTTGGTAATTTTTTAAATTAAAAACAAGCTCGATTATTCTAAAGTTGGTTATATTTTTCTTTTGATAATACACAAAAGATAAACTACATTCTTTTTTAATGATTGGTTTGGTTTATTGTATCATTTTTGGGATAATTTCACTTTTCATACCTAATTTTTTGTGTGATACATAAAATAACAACCAAACATGTCCTTATATAGACAAGATGTCCCCTAATTTTCGCCTCAAAATTGGGTTGACCATTTGTTTTAACGGTCAACCTAACGGTGAGTATTTAGGCGGATGAAAATTAAAAATTTTAGGTACCATGACTGATGACTTGTAAACCTGGAGTACTAAAATTGAAAAAGAAATATACTTTGGATCCAAAAAATAAAATTATCCCTATCATTTTTTATAAGATCACTTTCTCAGTTCATCCTCAGTTATAGATCAATGGCCCGTATCTCCTACATATTAATGAAACTAAAGTTGGAAAAAAAATATTAACTTGTACAGGCCGTTCAAGGTGGAAAGATTGGGGTTACTAATATGTCAGGATGGTTTGATCCTTATAGTAATACTCAAGCTGATATCGACGCTGCCTCAAGAGCTGTCGATTTTATGTGGGGATGGTATGTAATTAATAATTTTATATACATTTTTCATCAAGCTAAATATAATCCTTCATCATCGATAAATATCAATTTTAATTTCACTCTTTTATTAATTCAGGTTTGTAGCACCAATAGTAACCGGTGACTATCCTCCGGTTATGAGGGAACGAGTAGGAAATCGACTACCTAAATTTACACCAGAACAAACGAGATTGGTAAAAGGATCCTTCGACTTTATAGGAATGAATTATTACACTACTTATTGGGCAGCATATAAACCCACCCCACCCGGTACACCACCGACTTATGCTTCGGACCAAGAAGTTGAATTCTTTAGTAAGTACTTTCAACTTCTTTGAATAACAATTATCATATACTACACCTTTTGATTTATCTATTTTTTACCTAACTTTTTAGTGGAGCGAGATGGCATTCCCATTGGCGAACAGGTAAAATTAACTACTTTTTATTGTTTTTACATTACTTAAAATAATTTCTAACAAGATTTAATTTTTATTCTTTTTTATGAATATAAAAAGATTTCTGACATGTCATTGTTGTTATTCAATGGCAGGCTGCCTCCGAATGGTTGTACATTGTGCCATATGGAATCCGAGAGCTGCTTCTTCACACAAAGAATGTGTATAATGATCCTATCATTTACATCACGGAGAATGGTAATAGCATGCGATTTTATTTCAATCATGTTATGTGTAGTTAACATTCCCCATTTCTCCATGTAGGGGTGAACGAAAAGAATGACAGGAGCGTTACAATTGCCGCAGCTTTAAAGGATGATGTTAGAATCAAATTCCATCAAGACCATTTGGTCAGCTCAAAGGAAGCCATGGAGTAAGTCTCATTGTTGTTTGTTTTTTAATATCTTTCTGTCATCAAAGTAAAGTGTAAATTTTGAATTTAATTGAACAAAATTGCTTTTTTAACTAGATATTTTTTTGTATGCTTGTGTAGCTTGGGAGTGAAGCTCAAGGGCTATTTCGCATGGTCATTGTTTGATAATTATGAATGGGCAGAAGGATACACGGTTCGATTTGGAATGTACTACGTGGACTTTGTCAATGGTTGCACCAGATACCCCAAGCAGTCAGCTATATGGTATATGAACTTCCTGAATAAAAGCATCCTTCCACGTCCCAAGAGACAAGTTGAACTAATTGAAGACGACCAAGCAGCAACGAAAAGATCAAAAAAGGGTCGTTAACCGTTAACGAATAGGTCAAGAGTAGAAGAGATGCTTCATCGTCGTTCATGCCCTTTTCTTGAATAAGATACATGGTTTTCTGTTTGAGTTCTTATATGGGAACTTAGTGACAAACTTAAGTTGTGTTCAAATAAGCGCTTGAAGCGCCTGTTGTAGTTGTAACGTTTGCTTTCTATCTAGTAAATTAAGGTTTTCGGCTCTATTTCGGTTCTCCTTATGTAATGAAACTCTCAACTATGAAATCCAATAGTACTTCTTGTCATCTTGTCTATGCATAAATCACAAATATGATAAACCGGAAGTCTTTATTAAGGACTAAAGATTCATTACTCGTAGATGAACATAAGGAAAAAATAGTTGGACTACATATTTTTTTTGAAAAGACAAAATACTCATTAATTAGGTATAAAGACCGAAACTGTTAATATTTTAAAAGTTGAAGAGCTAAATTAGAACTTCAATATGTTTAGGGACTGAAAACGGAAATGGTAGAAGGTGTGGTCTCATATTTGGGATTTGGTGGGTTTCCTGTAAATCCATTTCAATCAGCTACTGGTCCGCCTCTACCAATTAAAGTTCCATTTCAACCATTTGACATTGGATAGGTTTGAAAATTTCAGTAAATAATCTACTTCTTGGTTCCTGATATGCTTAACTAGTGAATCAATCCTCTCAACTTTATTTTTTTTCTAATCTTAACTGAGTGACATGTTTGTAACAGGAATTATAAGTAGAGAATAGTTCATTTGTGCAATGTATTGATTACAAGCATGCAAGATCTCAGATAAGCTAACAAGAGGAATATGTTGTCGGAAAACTTTCTATTCTCTCTGCTGTGCCATTGCTCATGGCACAGCCTCAGCGCCATTCTCTAAAGATGGTGTTGAGCATACAAACGCCATTCTGCGCCATTTGCTCAATCAGAATGTAGACAAAATAAGGGCTGAAAAATTAGGGCTTTTAGTTGCAAAAGAGAGAAAAACATCGCAAAGGAGAGGAAAACTGCATCACAGCAGAGAGAATAAAAAGAATAATGATGATGAGATTGGGGAGGATTTGGATTTTGATTGATGGATATTTTATATTTATTTTTTTTATAATGATTATGTAGGATTTGTTTAATCAATTTGCATTTTTTGAACTTTTTTTGTTTTCCTTAAGACTTGTTATTTTGCAAATTTCTTTTATAGTATGATTAAAATAATTTATAGTATTTATATTTAATTATTGTATTATGGATGTGAATATATAATTTATTTCTGTACGTGTGTACCGTAGTTGATTTAATCAACTTTTCATGTTTATAATTTTATTATCTGTCACTAATAATTTCAAAAAACTTAATTATTTTATAACTTTCTAAGCAGTAGGGATGTGCAATCAGGCTAGGGGAACTGGGGCACGGACAGGGTTTGGTACTCCTTTTACCAGTTCTGAGGCAGGTCCGGATTCGGAATGGGTAACGGGTTTTGTTACTGACCCGCCCCAAACCCTTCCCAATTTATTTTTTAAATATTTTTTATTATTTATTTATACATATGTAATTCATATTAATAAAAAATGATGGTATTATATGTAAATTCTTAAATAATTTGGCATATATCTTAACTCTATGTAAGAAATACAAAAAGTAAAAAAATAATTGAATGTATTATTGTATTATATAATTCATTTTAGATAAAAAAAAATTATGTTAATTTACCTAAATTTACAATGATATTTAGTATTAACTATAGAAAAAATTAGTTGAATATATTATTTGTATTATATAACTCATTTTAGGTAAAAACATCTATGTTAATTTAAATTGCATTACTTATTGAGAAATAAAAAATGAGATGAATGCATAGTTTATATTGTATAATGCATTGTATATCAAAAACTATGTTAAAGTACACAAATTTAAATGATATTAATTATTAAAATAATAAAAAATTATTTTGATGTATTCTTTGTATTATATAATTTTTTTAGATCAAAACCTATGTTAATTATTAAATTTAAAATGATATTACTTAGTAAAAAAAATAAAAACTTAGTTGAGTATATACTTTGTCTTATACAATTCATTTTAGATTGAAAACTCTGTTAAAGGATTTAAGTCTAAATTGATATTACTTATTTAACAAATAAAATATTAGTTGAATGTATTCTTTGTATCATATAATTCATTTTAGATTAAGAAAAAAACTATGTTAATTTAAATCGATATTACTTATTGAGAAATTAAAAAATTAGATGAATGCATTATTTATATTATATAATTCATTGTATATCAAAAACTATGTTAAAACACCTAAATCTAAAATAATATTACTTATTGAAATAATAAATATTACTTGAATGTATTCTTTATATTATTTAATTTATTTTAGATAAAAAAAAACCTATTTTAAATAATCTATATCTAAAAGGATATTACTTATTAAAAATATTTTTTATTTAAAACTATCTACATCTAAAATGATATTATTTTTAATACATAATTTGAGATATATACTTGTATAAGATACGAAATTAACAATCCAACTAAAAAGTAATTTTTTTTAATTTCATCTTTAATTTTACTAATTAGTCAATTGATTCACCCATTAACAATTTAACTCTTTAGATTTAGTTTATTCATTAAGTGATGAAACATTCTAAAGAGGCGATCGTGGCAAATTTGGCGGGTCGCCATCCGGGGTAGTTTGGGGACGGGTTTTTAAGGAGGCAGGGCTAGAGGTGGGTGTAAACGAATCGAGCTCGACCAAAAATTTGAGCTCGAGCTTGGTGAGCCGCAAAAAGGCTTGAGCTCCAGCATATTGTCTGGTGCTTGAGCTCGAGCTCACGAACAAGCTCAACTAATTTCTTTTTAAAATATTTGAATATTTAAAAAAAATTATAAATTATTGTACTTTGAAATACAATATTAAAAAATTTATTCATAATATAAATTTATGCATTTTTTTGTAGTGGATAAACAAATCATAATGATAAAATTCATTTGAATTATTATAAATATTTATTCATAAAATAATTATCAAAATTCACTAAATTATCGATTAAGCTTGTTTTTAAATAATATAAACTAAAATACCATAGTTTAATATCATCTAAAACTAAAATTTGAGATATTGACCAATAATTCTAATATTTAGTGAATAATTTTATTTTATTGTAATGGATATTGAAATTGTTACAATAAAATTCACATGCATTATATTAAATATTTATTTAAAAAAACTATCAAAACATACTAAATTATTCATTAAGCTATTTTTAGCTAATATAAACCAAACTACAATATTTTAACATCATCTTAAACTAAAATATTATATATTGGGTAACAATTTTGAAATAAATGCATTTTTTTGTATTGGATATTGAAATGATAACGATAAAATTCATAAGAATTATATTAAATATTTTTTTACGTATGGAGAAAAAAAAGTATTTAAATACTATTTATAAAAAAATTGTCAAAATGTACTAAATTATTGATTAAGCTTCTTTTTAGATAACACAAACTAAAATGCAATATCTAATATTTTCTAAAATTAAAATATGAGATATTAACTAGTAATTCTAATTTATGGTGAATTTTAAATATTTATTTCAAAAAATAAAAAAGTATCAAAACTTGCAAAATTGTTGCTTAAGGTTGTTTTTAAACAATAGAAATAAAAATATCATATTTTATTATTATATAAAATTAAAATGTGAGATATATTGACTAATAGTTCTAATATATAGAGAATTTTGATAAACTTGATATAATATTGAATATTTATTAAAATAATATTTATAAATAAAAAATTAAAAAAAAAAAGGAAAAAAGATGTGAATTCACAAGATGGACAGAAAAAACCAAGTTCAAGCTCAAACTTGAGAAACTTGAGCTTAAGTCAAGCTTGAAGAGGAGCCGACTCGTGGGCTCGGCTCATCTTGCACCCCTAGACGGGGCTACAAAACTAGTGGGATGGCTGGGATTTCACAAAGTGGGCTGGGTCTCGGATTTGGACCCGCCCTGTTTTCATACTAGTAAGCAGGCATCATCAGCTTGGAAGGTGACAAGAAATAATATGAACAGTTGTTGGATACAAAGTTGTCTACTTGGGGACTTTTAGGAATCTATTTCATTAATCCTTCAATTAATATAATTGCTCTCTTCTACAACTTTCCTAGTTAAAAGTATTGATAAGTTGGAGTTTGGCATGCTTTGTTGTTGATATGATATTTGATATGTTTATCTAGAGTTGACATGGTTTATTGCTAGTCGATTTCGCTTGGATATATTTGTCGTAATTGAGGCATCATATTAGATGTGTGAGGGGCAAAAATGTAAAAGAAAAAAAATAGGATATTCCCACAGCAAATTCACAGTCAAAGCGTGTGTTTCCCAATTTCTGTACGGAAGGGGTTATTAAACTTTATTTTATATCACAGGAGGGTATTTTGATACTTTAATTTCATAAAGAATTTTCTAAACATTCCTATTATCACAGGGGGTTTCTGAACTTTTCCCCAAGGATTGATGATGAAGGTCGAAGCTTAATGATGCATATCTTCATGTTATATATATATACTGTGAATAGCTCAATTAGGATGTTATTCAAAACTAATGTTTTTAATTGGTTGTCGATTGGGAATCGGATCTTAGGTTGGTCCTGATATATGTATAAAAATATCGGATCTGAGGCCGGTCCTGGTATATATATAAAAATCAAGATGGTCAACCTAGTAACTCCGGCCAATCACCTTATATGTATATATATAAATAGAAAGAAAAAAGAAAAAAGAGAGAGAAAAGAAGAAGGGGGACGATGTCAGACGGCGAGTCGAGCTGGCAGCTCGATGGGTGAGTTGTGGCGTCGCATTGCAAGTGGAGAAAAAGGAAAGCGAGTTGGTGGGGTTAGGGGAAATAAGAAAATCATAGGTGGAGGGTGGGTAGGAAGAAGAAGAAAATGAGAGATGGAGGTGAAGATGGAGATGAAGGTGGAGGGTGGGGGAGGAAAGAAGGAAAGGGGTAGGTGGGGAGTGAGGAAGGAAAGTAGTTGGTAGGAATATATTAGTTTGTATATATATATATAATATTTGTTATAATAAATGATGTGGAATGCTTGAATATAAAAGCGGAAGCTAAAAGGAGCTTATACATGTGGAAAAGGAATACAAAACCCGTGGCCTTGTTCTTTCATGAGAGAAAAAGTGTGGAGCATGAGTTACCAAAAGTGACTTACGTTTTGATTGCACTAAAACCTTTATTTATAGGCAATTCTAAGCAAGATTCAGGGATTGGTTATAGACAATCTGCGTTATGGTCTCAACCTTTATTTTGTAAGTTAATCCTCTTTTGTCTCGATCATATTGTAATGTTGTTGGACTCCAATACGCATCATTTGTTATGATAATTAAATTCCCGCATTAATAAACTAAAAAAGAAACCAATCTTAAAGTTTGATGTAATTACACATCACCCTCTTATTATTTGCAAAATTATCAATATCCCCTCATTTTAATGGTCATCCAACAACCAACCCAATCCGCTACTCTCTATTAGATTTTTGCCCATTTTTTATCGTGAATTGTTTAAAATACTAGTATGAACTAGAATTATAATTTTATTAATTTTTAATATTTTGTATTGAATTAAATAAATAATTTTTTTATGAATTTTCAAATCTTTTCCTCCACATTATCCGATCTTCTACTCTAAATTATTTCTGAAAGAGCTTTCGGTGATTTCACCCTTCAGCCAGCTAGAAGTTGGGAGGAAGTCCACAAGCTATGCTTAGAGTTGGATGAAAATAATTAGAACTCATGATCTATATTTTTTTTTTTATTCATACATGCATCTGCTCACGACTCACTCTCACACTCACACTCACACATGCTCCCAATTAACTTGGATCTCAACATTTTCATAAAGAAATACAAAGTCCCAAACCAGATATATCCTGTAAAGGACAAACACGTCATCTACTTTTGCCATTCGAGCATTCGATCTAAATTATTGAGATGTCCCTCAAGGGACAAACACGTGGTCTACCGTTTGTCCTTTAAACATTCCGCTATTCATGTTTATTGTAAAAATATCTTCAAACCTAATTTTACTTAATAAATATAGAAAATGTTTGTGTGGCATGTTAACCACGTTTCGCTTGGCTCTAGCCTCGAGAACTGACAACTCACGGGAGCGACCTTCATCTCATATCACATCACTATCATAATTTGTGTCCCCTCCTTCATGAGTGCATTGTCAGTATCACGACAAAGTGTCAGAATCCGGTAATGAATTTCAACCTTTTCATACTCAGGCAGGTGGTACCACCAATAATGTTTTCATTTCTCGCACGTTCTAAATAAGTTTGTGATTACGTTTTCAAATTTTATCAAGTATTTGAATATTTATTTGTAAAAAATATTTATTTTATTTAGTTACGATATTAATTGAATAAATATATTGCTTAATTTATTAATATTAATATAATTTAATAATTATTATTTAAAACGAAAAAAATACTTGTGATGAAATGTAGAGCATTATGGTATCCATTCCTCGATAAACTTTGATACTATATCTGTGTGGTTAATTGAATTGAGTTAAATTCTTTTAAAATATTGTCTTGTTTCATTTTTTTTTTTTGGAAAAATTGGACTAATTGATTCCCATTTATCATTAATTTTTGGAATAATTATGACACCCTCCTAAGAGATTTGATATTATTACATATAAATTTCATATAGTTTAAAAATTAAATTTAGTATTCTTGATGTTTATTTTCATCTAATAAATAAAATTTTTTATTATTCAAAATTCACAAAATTTGTGTGACATATTAATTTTGAAAATAAAAATATATTTAATAGATAAAAAAAATCACTACAGTAACATTAAAAGATACAACTTTTAATTTTATTGAAACATAGTCGTGATATAATTTAATTCCAAAAGTAATTATTGAAAAGGAGTGAATCAACGTCAGGATTTTTGTTTATACTCGAAACACAGATTTGATCTATTTAGCTGTAAGGACAAAATATAGTTAAATGCCTTCTTGTCTATTTTTGTCGGATTATAATAAATGGAACTTCGAATATTTAACCAATCCCATCAAACTAAAATGCTTTGAATTATATAAGCTCTTTAAAAAAAAATTAAATTTTATAAGCTTTATAAGTTTAATATGTCATACGACAAAAATATCCTTATTCAGACACACTTTCTATCTCTCTCTCACACACACATTCTCTCTCTCTCTGTTATTTCAAAGAATTTTATTGCTGTTTAATTTTTCTTGCATTGAAAAAGGGAAAATATTTTATTATAAAAATAAAATTGCTATTGAAATTGTATTTACTGAAAATATAATTTCAAGACATTATACGATTAAAAATAGTTATTGCACTAAAAAAAATATATGAATTATATATTTATGTTAATATTCGACTGGTGTGAATATACATATATATGCTATTTCTATTCAAAAGTTTAGATAATAGCTCGGTATTTTTTTATTTTTGTATAAAATATCATCGATTAAGTTTTTATTTGAAATTAAATTATTGTGTACTATTTATAAAAGTATATGAAAAATATTTAAATACAAAGTATAATATAAAATAAAGACTTATTTGATTTTATTAGTATCATATCATTTTTTATCATTTAATTAATAAAAAGACCTTATTATGTCTAATGTTCTAATATTTTATTTTATAAAATGTGAAATTATTTATAAACTTTAATATCTTATTGTACCAGATATTTTAAGTGTTTATTTTTAAAATAAAATTTAATATTTTATAAATTTTTAAAATATCTGATAAGATATTTTAAATGAATTTAGCCAGACGACTTGTGAAAAGTACTCGTGGCCCAAATTGAACTTAGTTATTGAGAACAAGGGATGGGGGGACCTAGAAGGCGTACGAGGGTGGGAGACTTGTTTTTACTCCACAAACGTCAACTTGAAATTCAAAAGCAATAATTCGAAAAAATTGTAATTAAAAAGTGTAGTATTGTTTGTAATATTAATCATATAATTTTTAATATAATCAATATTAATCTCATATTTCAGAAAATAATTGCACAATTAATCCCAAGTTAGTCGCTGAAGCTGCAAAGTTGGTCCGAAATATTGCAATTTTTTGACAGTAGGACTAGTTTTGCGATGTATTTCTAAAGTGTAAGACTAATATTAATTATTTATAAAAATATGGGACAAATATTATAAATCACCTTATATTTTGGGGCCAAAATTATAAGTTTTTGGCAATAATTCAAAGGAAATTTATCTTAGTAGAAGAAATTATTGAAATGGATGTTACAGTAAAAGCGAATTCTGCTCAATTATATGATGGGTGTGGGTCCTGGAGGGGCATGCAGTGCACCAATTTGCCTATAAATGCCACCACCCTGGTTTCACCAATCCTACCAACAATCCATCCCTTTAATTGCTTAGCCACACAAAGTCTTATCTTTCTCTCAGCCTTCTGCAATGGCTCAGGTGGGGAAGTACGTCGGCGCCAAACTCACCCGCCAAGACTTCCCGGCGGACTTCATCTTTGCCGCCGCCACCTCCACTTACCAGGTCTCTATTCGTGTATAAATGTGTGTGTGTTTGCTGATTTATGTGAAGATATTGATGTACCTAGCTAGCTGGCTAAGAGCATATAAGCTTGTCGTGTTTCTAGCTTTTGGTTGTTTTTGCTTATGTTAGTTTTGGTTTGAATGTTTCAGGTGGAAGGTGCTTATGCACAGGATGGTAGATCACTGTGT
>NC_026155.1:10238599-10250583 GCF_000512975.1 Sesamum indicum | reverse complement strand
TCTGATTTTCTCTTACCTTCACTCGGAATTGAATTTTCTTTTCGAATTATGTCGTACTTTTTAATTTAGCTTCTCAATAAAGTACTAGCACTTTTGTATAGTATGGCTTTTAAGTGTTGCTAATTATTTCTCTTGGAATGATAGGTAAAATTGTTGATGGTTCCAATGGTTGTGTTGCGATTGATCATTACAATAGAGTCAAGGTGATTAATTAAAAAAAAAAAAGAATATGTGATTTATAAGGAAATGACACTTTCGTTCCGTGACTTAGAGCCTTTTCATTTTGGTCCCATCAGTTACGAAATTCTCACTTTTGGTCCTGTAACTTATAGAAATATTACTTTTGGTCCCATAACTTTAAAAAAATAGCACTTTGATCCGAAGCACTAAACTGCTATGTGGCATTTTCCATTAAACATCTAACGATAATGTGTTATGGGACCAAAACCGCTATTGTTTTAAAATTACGGGACTAAATATGAGAATTCCATAATCACTGGGATTAAAAGTAAAAAGGCCTAAGTTACAGAACGAAAAATGTAATTTCCCTTATGATCCATATACTACCAGTTTGAAAATTCTTATTCTTTCATATATATATATATATATATTATCATCGGATTAGAAACTCTAACTTATGCTCGATTAATATTGCAGGAAGACGTGAGGTTGATGAAAAAATTGGGCTTAGACGCTTACAGATTTTCTCTCTCATGGTCAAGAATATTGCCTGGTATGAAAATTTGATTAATTAAGCAATATCGATAACATTGCATAATGTTGATTAATTAAGCAATATCAACGAGGGCTGACTTAGTTGTTTAAAATGGTATAGGTGGAAGATTGAGCGGTGGTATCAACAGAGAAGGCATTAAGTTCTATAATGATCTAA
Organism: Sesamum indicum; assembly: GCF_000512975.1. Taxonomy (NCBI): domain Eukaryota; kingdom Viridiplantae; phylum Streptophyta; class Magnoliopsida; order Lamiales; family Pedaliaceae; genus Sesamum; species Sesamum indicum. The sequence goes on along the minus strand of NC_026155.1, from coordinate 10,249,691 downwards.
TTGACTTGTTGTTGGCTCAAGGTTAATATTTTATTTTATTAAAATAATGTAGTTCAATATATATATATATACACATTATTTACAATCTCATGTTTTAATTCTTTTCCTTTTATATATAGGAATTGAGCCTTTCGTAACCATCTTCCACTTTGATGTTCCCCAATGCTTGGAAGAGGAGTATGGTGGCTTTTTAAGCCCTAGGATTGTGTAAGTAACCAATTTTTGTGTGTTGAAGCAGCTTCTTAATTCTTACTAATACTTAGACTACAAAGTTGCAGTACCACATGAAAGGGGTCAATATTTTTATACCTTGCTTCAAGTGAATTTTGAAATGATCCCAAAATTAAATTTTTTTTGTCAACAGGCAAGATTTTGTTGAGTTTGCAGAACTATGCTTTTTTGAATTTGGTGATCGGGTAAAATATTGGATCACACAAAATGAGCCAGTTACATTCGCCAAAAATGGATATGTTCTCGGATCTTTTCCACCTGGTCATGGTTCAACTTCAACACATCCACGTCCAAAAAATGCTGTATTACATAGATGTTGTCGTGGAGTCGACAGGACTTGTTATGGTGGAGATGCAGGAACTGAACCATATATTGTGGGACATCATTTGATTATTGCTCATGCTGTAGCTGTTGACATATACAGAAGAAACTATCAGGTCTGATTATTTTTCAAAATTAGCATCTTTACAATTTTTTTTCCAATCTATAGATCTGATGCTCTAATGGATAAAGTTGGGATACACTTTAACAACACTTTGTGTATGTTACAATCTATTACCTATTATAGTGTGTAGTCTTTTCTTCTCATTGATATAAATAGAACTACTACGAAATAATGCCTTAATGGATTAAGGTATAAAAATTAATTAAAGTCCAACTGAAAAGAAAATTTTGATTTGTACAGGCTGTTCAAGGTGGAAAGATTGGGGTTACCAATATGTCAGGATGGTTTGAACCTTATAGTAATACTCAAGCTGATATTGACGCTGCCTCAAGAGCTGTCGATTTTATGTTGGGATGGTAATTAATAATTTCATATACCCTTTTCATTCATCATCGATAAAATATCAATTTCAATTCCATTCTTCTATTTCAGGTTTGTAGCACCAGTAGTAACCGGTGACTATCCTCCGGTTATGAGGGAACGAGCAGGAAATCGACTACCTAAATTTACACCAGAACAAGTTAAATTGATAAAAGGATCCTTCGATTTTATGGGATTGAATTATTACACAACTTATTGGGCAGCATATGACCCTACCGCACCCGGTACACCACCAACTTATATGACGGACCAAGAAGTTGAATTCTTTAGTAAGTATTTTCACCTTCTTTGAATAACAATTATCATATACTATTCCTTTTGAATTATCTAACTTGAAAACACTAACATCTATTAACTTCATTTTTTTATCTAACTTTTTAGTGGAGCGAGATGGGGTTCCAATTGGCGAACAGGTAAAATTAACTACGTTTTATTGTTTTTACATTACCTGTATAGAGTTAAATACACTTATCCTTCACTAAAATTTTGGACAAAATTACCCTTATATAATTTATGTATATAATGCACAAGAAGATTCTTTAATAATATTTTGTACTAACTTGTGTAATTTACATTTTAAAGAATAAAGGCCAATCAAATAAGTGAAAATAATAAATATACAAAAATAATTTAGAATCTTAATTTTTTACTTTAAAATTGAATTATTAGCTATTTAAATTAAGTAACTAGACTGTTTTAGCTAAAAATGAATAACATCTCTAACTATATCTTAGATATATATTTTCAAAAAAGTAAATAAAAACACATGTATCCCTTTTTTCCGAAAAGTGGCCAAGAATTTCTTTATCAATATTTAATTGAAGAAAATATATCTAAGTTAACGGGGATATAATCATTTATTTGTTTTTACGACCAAGTTGTCAACGAAATAGTTTTAATTATCTTTATTATTTGTTGTATATTTATTATACTCTCCTATTACTTTATTTTTTATTTGAACTAGTTAAATTATTAATTACTTTCTCTATAATATAATTTCTTCTTCTAATCCAAAAATAAGTTAGTATAAAAAAAGTACTCAAAATACATTCGGAACAATATAAATATGTATGACATGAGTGCAATTTTGTCCAGCAAATTAATTCAAGAGGGTTAAGTGTTACATTTTGTTAGTTTAGAGGGTAAGTACAACCTCGCTCGGGTATAGCTCAAAAATGTAAAGTGTATTTAATCCTTATTTATAATGAATTTTAACTAGATATATTTTTTTTCATGAATATAAAAGATTTCTGACATGTCATTGTTGTTATTCAATGCTAGGCTGCCTCAGATTGGTTGTACATTGTGCCATACGGAATCCGAAACCTTATTCTTCACACAAAGAATGTCTATAATGATCCTATCATTTACATCACGGAGAATGGTAATAGTCGTGTTCTTTGACTTCTTCAAGTGCCTAATAGCATTAAATAATTTTGAGAAAACTCTTGTTCGGATTAGGTTACAGGACAAGTGTACCACACTTACTATATGATGGATCATTTTTTCTAAATTATACATCAATTATATGACAATAATGCACTTACTATATGATTGGTTTAGGTTCGGTCAAACCAAATTTGAACTAGAATTTTCTTTAATTTTGGTACTCTATACCATGCCAGTTATTTCAATCATGCTATGTTGTAAAATGTAGGGGTGAATGAAAAGAATGACAGGAGCCTTACAATTGCCAAAGCTATAAAGGATGATTACAGAATCAAATTCCATCAAGATCATTTGGCCTACGTAAAGGAATCCATAGAGTAAGTATTATCATTGTCCAAATTTTTTCATTTTAATCATCAAATAGGGTACAAGTTTTGAGTTTAATTGAACAATGCTGTTTCTTTAACAAGATAACTTGTTGTTTGCTTTTGTAGTTTGGGAGCGAGGGTCAAGGGTTATTTCGCGTGGTCATTGTTTGATAATTATGAATGGGCAGAAGGATACTCGGTTCGATTTGGAATGTTTTATGTAGACTATGTCAATGGTTACACCAGATATCCTAAACAGTCAGCTATATGGTACATGAACTTCCTGAACAAAAACGCCCTTCCACGTACCAAGAGACAAATTGAAGAAATTGAAGACGATACCACAACAACGAAAAGAAAGAAGGGTCGTTAAGCGTTAACCCAATAGTCAAGCGTAGAAGAGATGCTTCGTCTTTGAGTCGTGCCCTTTGCTTGATTAAGTTTTATGGCTTTTCTGTTTGGTTCCTTTTATGGGAACTTAGGGACAATGTCATGTCTTGTATTCTCAAATAAGCGCTTGAAGCGCCTGTTATAGTGGTAATGTTGTTGTCTGTCGAGTAAAAATCACGTACATCTGTTAGTACTTCTCGTGTATGCATAAGTCACAAATGAAAGAAAATGGAAGTCTTTTATTAAGGATTAAAGATTCATCTGTTAAACTACAAAATGAATTTTTTTTAACGTAAAATACCATATTTTTTTAAAATAAATTATGAAACGAATAGTTTTGCAATCAATTTCTTCAATATTTATTGATATTACTTGTAGATGTGTTTATTATAAATTATTATTAGGTATTGATATTTGATATATTGATTGAAATTCATATATAATGGTACATTATAGATTTATTCAAAAAAAAAAAAAGAGGAAATTTTACACTATCTTGTAAAGTCCTTCACTTTTTTCTTTTGGTTTCTCATTAATTTGAAAAATATCGATTTAATAATTTGAAAAGTTTATCTCCTGTAAGAAAATATGAAAAGTTAGAAAATGTAGAAGTACTTAGTGATATGTGGTATAATTAAATCAAAAATAAATTTAAACAATTAATAAATCATAGGTTGGACCTATTTAAAACCCATCATAGATCTATATAATATCAATGATACTAATTCAACCCAGATATTCAAATTGATGTGTATTGTTGTCCAACAACACCACAATAATTGAAGGAGCTTTTTGAAAGTCTTAAGATCAAAGGGGATCTAACCAGAAAATGTTAGCATGTCATACTTAAGTCAGTAATTTAAATTTCTGTAAAAAGAATGCGAAAAATTGAAATAACGCTAGATAATAGTGAAATGAAGAAATGAAGAATTGTTTCGACCGAGGGATGTCAATGTGCCACACGAGACTAAAAATTCCCACATTAAATAGCATGTGCCCTGCAAATGAACACATTTTTTGCGTACGTCGGAGGACCCAGTTGACACAATTTTGCAAATTAGTGGTTAAAATGTAAGAACTATGAAAATTAGCTAATGTACTAAAATTAATCACGGAAGTATTAAATTCAATTACTATTAAATATGTAGATTTAATATTTTCATAAGATTATTTTGTAAATGGTATAATAAATAATATAATATTTTTAAATAAGAGTTATTTGTGAATTGATCTCGATAATTTTGAATTTATTCATAAATTATGGGTAAAAATAAAAAATATTAATTTAATTAGTATGATTTGCAAAAAAAATGGATTTGGGTCGAACCCTATTCGAAAAACAGGTCTCGGTCAAGTCTAAAGAGCTATGGGTCTTGAGTTGGGTTCAATGAATTGGGTATAATTTTTGTATAAATTAATTTATTTGAGCCTTCTTTGTGCTTGAGCCTAAACTACTCATTAACAGACGTAATTAGATCAAACTTGATTCGAACCATAATTTTCCCCAACTATAGCAATACTCCACACGGAATCGAAGATTTCGAAAATATGGCCACTCAGGTTAAGCAAATTCTAGACCATATTCATGCAATCTCGAAACAGATTACAAATAGCATCCCCCCTAAGCCCGGCATAAGTCAAAAAAGTTAAATTCTTGTAATTCTGTCGTCGCACTTATAAATAGGGGAGGTTAATTAGCAAGAGGTGCAACACAAAATTAAATCAGAAAAAAATGAAGGGGAAAGGGTGGTCGGGACCTGCAGTGGTTATAGTGATGGTGATGGTGTTCCTAATTATATCTACAGCAAATGCAGAAACATGCGTTGAATGTCTTGAGAAATGCTTCCAAGGAGGTTTCCATCCTGATTGTCTGACCAAATGCTTGCCGGTCTGTCAGGGGCCTCCGTCGAGCACACACCCAGACAGCCTCCCTCCTCACCCACATAACTATTATTATTAGCGTATGTCCGATTAATAAATTTGTGTAGGAGAAAATATTTACTACAGTTTGTAATGAGATAGTTTGGAATAAATGTCTTGAGAGAAGTTAAATATGTTCTGAAAATTTTTATTTGGTTGAATTTGAGAAGCAATTGTTTACTTGGTTGGACAAGTGAAGAAGTAAATATATATATATATATATAGTTAAAAATATGATTTTATATAATCGTAGTAAATAATATAATTTTGCCATGAATTTAATTCTGCGCTAACTAATGCCATCTGCGTCTTGTTACATTTGTCATTCTCCTTCAATTTCTAACTCTTACTTCTATCTTTTTCTCGTGCTGGATGTCACCATAGTTTCGCAACATTTGTTGCTCATTACGGGTATTGTGTGTGTGGGTGGGGTGTGTGTGTGTGTGCGCGCGTGGTGTGCGTGTGTGTGTGGGGTGTGTGCGTGTGTGTGCATGTGTGGGTGGGGTTTGTGCATGTGTGTGTGGGGAGTGTGCGTGTTGTGAGTGTGTGTGTGGGGGGTGTGTGCGTGGTGTGCGTGTGTGTGTGCAGTGTGTGGGTGGTGTGCGTGTGTGTGTGTGGTGTGTATGTGTGTGTGTGTGGGGTGTGTGCGTGTTGTGTGTGTGCGTGTGTGGGGTGTGTGCGTGTTGTGTGTGTGTGTGTGTGGGGTGTGTGCGTGGAGTTTAAAGTTGTTTTACTTGTAGGTTGCTATTCCATGCTTTGGAGGAAGCCTGCCTGTGAGCATCAAGAAGAGCTTAACTAATGTTGCTCCTTTGAACCCAGTGCTAATATTAGAGCAAAGAAGGTTGCAGCATTTCCTAGTGTATTTTATTTATGTAATTGCATCAGGACAATGATTTTGTGATTAATATTATCCAGTTTCTGGATCAACCTCTCTAAAAATCATGATCTGGTGTAGCAAGTTTCTGTTGAGATCATGATGTCCAAGAATATATTTTTATATGTTCTAATCAGCTATTGCATTTCTTTTTCAATGTTATCGACCACAAACTTGAGAAGTTTTGGTGAATGATGCCCCCTCCTTGCCCCGGCTTTGCCATTTCCTTGTTTGTGCGACTTTTTATGTGTGTGTGTATGTGTGCATGTACGGGGTGTGTTTGTGTGTGCATGTACGGTGTGTGTTTGTGTGTGCATGTGTGAGTGTGTTAGTGTGTGTGTGGTGTGCGTGTGTGTGCGTGCATGTGCGTGTGCGGTGTGTGTGTGTGTGTGTATGTGTGTGCAGTGTGTGTGTGTGTGTGAAAGTGTGCGTGCGTGTGCGGGGGATGTGTGTGTGTGTCACTGTAGAAACTGTTTTACTTCTATTTTGAACATAGAAGAAGTGAGGTGTTGTTTTTATCTTTTGCGCCAACAAATGTCATTTGCGTCTTGTTATATTTCGTATTCTTCTTTAATTTCTAAGTTTACATTTCTATCTACACAATCCTTTTTCTCGTGCAGGATGTTACCATAGTTTCGCAACATTTATTGCTCATTACGAGTATTGTGTGTGTGGGTGGGGTGTGTGTGTGTGTGTGCGCGCGTGGTGTGCGTGGTGTGCGTGTGTGTGTGGGGTGTGTGCATGTTGTGTGTGTGTGTGTGTGCGTGCTGTGCGTGTGGGGTGTGTGCATGTTGTGTGTGTGTGTGGGGGGTGTGTGTGCGTGGTGTGTGTGTGTGTGGGATGTGTGGGTGGTGTGCGTGTGTGTGTGTGGTGTGTACGTGTGTGTGTGTGCGGTGTGTGCGTGTTGTGTGTGTGTGTATGTGTGCATGTGCGGTGTGTGTGTGTATGCGTTTGCGGTGGGGGTGTGTGTGTTTGTCACTGTAGAACATGTTTTACTTTAATTTCAACATAGAAGAAGTGAGGTGTTGTTTTTATATTTTGCGGCAATGAATGTCATCTGCGTCTTGTTACATTTGTCATTTTCCTTCAATTTCTAAGTCTTCATTTCTATTTACACAATTATTTTTCTCGTGCAGGATGACACCATGGTTTCGCAATACTTTATGCTCATTACGGGTATTGTTTGTCTTTGTGGTTATTTATTTTATTTTGTAACATTTTTATGTGCTTGCATAAATGTGTATTCTCATTTTTGTGTACCTGATATGAATGAGTATTTATTGAAATGAAGCAATAACAGAACAGGAAACAGTGTGTCGTCCCTCTTCTTTTTTGTTATTAGGATAATGATTTTGTGATTAATATTATCCAATTTCTGGATCAATCTCTCTAAAAATCATGATCTGGTGTAGCAAGTTTCTGTTGAGATCATGATGTCCAAAAATATATTTTTATATGTTCAAATCAGCTATTGTATTTTTTTTCAATTTTATCGACCACAAACTTGAAAAGTTTTGGTGAATGATGCCCCCTCCTTGTCCCGACTTTCCCATTTTCAGTATGTGTGTGTGCATGTGCGGTGTTTGTGTGTGTGTGCATGTGTGCGTGTGTGAGTGGTGTGCGTGTGTGTGGGGTGTGTGTGTGCATGTGCGGTGTGTGTGTGTGTGTGCGTGCGTGTGCGTGTGTGTGTGTGTGTGTGTCACTTTAGAAATTGTTTTACTTCTATTTTGAACATAGAAGAAGTGAGGTGTTGCATTTATCTTCTGCGCCAACGAATGTCATTTGCGACTTGTTACATTTCCTATTCTTCTTTAATTTCTAAGTCTTCATTTCTATCTACACAACCCTTTTTCTCGTGCAGGATGTCACCATAGTTTCGCAATATTTATTGCTCATTACGGATATTTTGTGTGTGGGTGGGGTGTGTGTGTGTGTGTGTGTGTGGGGTGTGTGCGTGTGTGTGTGTGTGCGTGTTGTGTGTGTGTGTGTGCGTGCTGTGCGTGTGGGTGTGTGCGTTGCTATACGTGTGTGTGTGTGCGTGTGGGGTGTGTGTGTGGGGTGTGTGCGTGTTGTATGTGTGCGTGGTGTGCGTGTGTGTGTGGGGTGTTTGGGTGGTGTGCGTGTGTGTGTGTGGTGTGTACGTGTGTGTGTGTGGGGTGTGTGCGTGTTGTGTGTGTGTGTGTATGTGTGCGTGTGCGGTGTGTGTGTGCGTATGCGTTTGCGGTGGGGATGTGTGTGTGTCACTGTAGAACATGTTTTACTTCTATTTTGAACATAGAAGAAGTGAGGTGTTGTTTTTATTTTCTACGGCAACGAATGTCATCTGCGTCTTGTTACATTTGTCATTCTCCTTCAATTTCTAAGTCTTCATTTCTATGTACACAATCCTTTTTCTCGTGCAGGATGACACAATGGTTTCGCAATATTTTATGCTCATTAATTGTTTTGTTTGTCTTTGTGGTCTATTTATTTTGTTTTGTAACATTTTTATGTGCTTGCGTAAATGTGTATTCTCATTTTTGTTTACCTGATATGAATGAGTATTTATTGAAATGAAGCAATAATAGAACAGGAAACAGTGTGTCGTCCCTCTTCTTTTTTGTAATTGCATTAGGACAATGATTTTGTGATTAATATTATCCAATTTCTGGATCAACCTCTCTAAAAATCATGATCTGGTGTAGCAAGTTTCTGTTGAGATCATGATGTCCAAGAATATATTTTTATATGGTCTAATCAGCTACTGCATTTCTTTTTCAATTTTATCGACCACAAACTTGAGAAGTTTTAGTGAATGATGCCCCCTCCTTGCCTCGGCTTTTCCATTTCCTTGTTTGTGCGACTTTTTGTGTATGTGTGTGTGCATGTGCGGTGTGTGTGTGTGTGTGAGTGTGTGTGTGGTGTGCGTGTGTGTGTGGGGTGTGTGCGTGTGGGGTGTGTGTGTGTGTGTGCATGTGCGGTGTGTGTGTGTGTGCGTGTGTGGTGTGTGTGTGTGCGTTTGTGGTGGGGGTGTGTGTGTGTATCACTATAGAACATGTTTTACTTCTATTTTGAACTTAGAAGAAGTGAGGTGTTGTTTTTATATTCTGCGGCAATGAATGTCATTTGCGTCTTGTTACATTTGTCATTCTCCTTCAATTTCTAAGTCTTCATTTCTATCTACACAACCCCTTTTCTCGTGCAGGATGAAACCATAGTTTCACAATATTTTATGCTCATTACGGGTATTGTGTGTCTTTGTGGTCTATTTATTTTGTTTTTTAACATTTTTATGTGCTTGCATAAATGTGTATTCTCATTTTTGTTTACCTGATATGAATGAAGATTTATTGAAATGAAGCAATAACAGAACAGGAAAGCAGAACAAGAAAGAGTGTGTCGTCCCTCTTCTTTTTTGTAATTGCATTAGGACAATGATTTTGTGATTAATATGATCATCCTCTCTAAAAATCATGATCTGGTGTAGCAAGTTTCTGTTGAGAACATGATGTCCAAGAATATATTTTTATATGTTCTAATCAGCTACTGCATTTCTTTTTCAATTTTATCGACCACAAACTTGAGAAGTTTTGGTGAATGATGCCCCCTCATTGTCCCGGTTTTTCCATTTCCTTGTTTGTGCGACTTTTTGTGTGTGTGTGTGTGCATGTGCGGTGTGTGTGTGTGCATGTGTGCGTGTGTGAGTGTGTGTGGGGTGTGCGTGTGTGTGCGTGTGTGTGGGGTGTGTGCGTGTGGGGTGCGTGTGTGTGGGGTGTGTGCGGTGTGTGCGTGTGTGTGTGTGTGTGTGTGTGTGTGTGTGCGGTGCGTGGGTGTGTGTGTGTGTGTGCGTGCGTGTGCGCGGTGTGTGTGTGTGTGTGTCACTGTAGAAATTGTTTTACTTCTATTTTGAACATAGAAGAAGTGAGGTGTTGCTTTTAGCTTTTGCGCCAACGAATGTCATTTGCGTCTTGTTACATTTCCTATTCTTCTTTAATTTCTAAGTCTTCATTTCTATCTATACAACCCTTTTTTCTCGTGCTGGATATCACCATAGTTTCGCAATATTTATTGCTCATTACAGGAATTTTGTGTGTGGGTGGGGTGGGTGTGTGTGTGTGTGCATGGTGTGCGTGTGTGTGTGGGGTGTGTGCGTGGTGTGCGTGTGTGTGTGGGGTGTGTGCGTGTTGTGTGTGTGTGTGTGTGGGGTGTGTGCGTGGAGTTTAAAGTTGTTTTACTTGTAGGTTGCTATTCCATGCTTTGGAGGAAGCCTGCCTGTGAGCATCAAGAAGAGCTTAACTAATGTTGCTCCTTTGAACCCAGTGCTAATATTAGAGCAAAGAAGGTTGCAGCATTTCCTAGTGTATTTTATTTATGTAATTGCATCAGGACAATGATTTTGTGATTAATATTATCCAGTTTCTGGATCAATCTCTCTAAAAATCATGATCTGGTGTAGCAAGTTTCTGTTGAGATCATGATGTCCAAGAATATATTTTTATATGTTCTAATCAGCTATTGCATTTTTTTTCAATTGTATCGACCACAAACTTGAGAAGTTTTGGTGAATGATGCCCCCTCCTTGTCCTGGCTTTTCCATTTTCTTGTTTGTGCGACTTTTTGTGTGTGTGTGTGTGTCTTTGAGTGTGTGTGTGTGTGCATGTGCGGTGTGTGTGTGTGTGAGTTTGTGCGTGGTGTGTGTGTGGTGTGCGTGTGTGTGTGGGGTGTGTGCGTGTGGTGTGTGTGTGTGTGTGTGTATGTGCGGTGTGTGTGTGTGTGCGTGTGCGGTGTGTGTGTGTGCGTGTGCGTGTGTTGTGTGGGTGTGTGTGCGTGCGTGTGCGGGGTGTGTGTCACTGTAGAAATTGTTTTATTTCTATTTTGAACATAGAAGAAGTGAGGTTTTGCATTTATCTTTTGCGCCAATGAATGTCATGTCTTGTTAGTTACATTTCCTATTCTTCTTTAATTTCTAAGTCTTCATTTGTATCTACACAATCCTTTTTCTCGTGCAGGATGTCACCATAGTTTCGCAACATTTATTGCTGATTACGGGTACTGTGTGTGGGGGTGGTGTGTGTGTGTGTGTGGGGGGGGGGGGGGGGGGGGGGGGGGGGGGGG
>NC_026155.1:10179313-10238352 GCF_000512975.1 Sesamum indicum | reverse complement strand
TGTGTTGTGTGTGTGTGTGGGGTGGGTGTGTGTGTGTGGTGTGTGTGTGTGTGGGGTGTGTGGGTGGTGTGCGTGTGTGTGTGTGGTGTGTATGTGTGTGTGTGGGGTGTGTGCATGTTGTGTGTGTGTGTATGTGTGCGTGTGCAGTGTGTGTGTGTATGCGTTTGCGGTGGGGGTGTGTGTGTGTGTCACTGTAGAACATGTTTTACTTCTATTTTGAACATGGAAGAAGTGAGGTGTTGCTTTTATATTCTGTGGCAACGAATGTCATCTGCGTCTTGTTACATTTGTCATTCTCCTTCAATTTCTAAGTCTTCATTTCTATGTACACAATCCTTTTTCTCGTGCAGGATGACACATTGGTTTCGCAATATTTTATGCTCATTACGGGTATTGTTTGTCTTTGTGGTCTATTTATTTTGTTTTGTAACATTTTTATGTGCTTGCATAAATGTGTATTCTCATTTTTGTTTACCTGATATGATTGAGTATTTATTGAAATGAAGCAATAACAGAACAAGAAAGGGTGTGTCGTCCCTCTTCTTTTTTGTAATTGCATTAGGACAATGATTTTGTGATTAATATTATCCAGTTTCTAGATCAACCTCTCTAAAAATCATAATCTGGTGTAGCAAGTTTCTGTTGAGATCATGATGTCCAAGAATATATTTTTATATGTTCTAATCAGCTACTGCATTTCTTTTTCAATTTTATCGACCACAAACTTGAGAAGTTTTGGTGAATGATGCCCCCTCCTTGCCCCGGCTTTTCCATTTCCTTGTTTGTGAGACTTTTTGTGTGTGTGTGTGTCTTTGAGTGTGTATGTGTGCATGTGCGGTGTGTGTTTGTGTGTGCATGTGTGAGTGTGTTAGTGTGTGTGTGGTGTGCGTGTGTGCGTGTGGTGTGTGTGCGTGTGGGGTGTGTGTGCGTGTGCTGTGTGTGTGTGTGTGTGTGCGTGCGTGCATGTGCGTGTGCAGTGTGTGTGTGTGTATGTGTGTGCAGTGTGTGTGTGTGTGTGCGTGCGTGTGCGGGGTGTGTGTGTGTGTGTCACTGTAAAAATTGTTTTACTTCTGTTTTGAACATAGAAGAAGTGAGGTGTTGCTTTTATCTTTTGTGCCAACAAATGTCATTTGCGTCTTGTTACATTTCGTATTCTTCTTTAATTTCTAAGTCTTCATTTCAATCTTCACAACCCTTTTTCTCGTGCAGGATGTTACCATAGTTTCACAACATTTATTGCTCATTACGGGTATTGTGTGTGTGGGTGGGGTGTGTGTGTGTGTGTGTGTGCGTGTGTGTGTGGGGTGTGTGCGTGTTGTGGGTGTGCGTGCTGTACGTGTGTGTGTGTGCGTGTGGGGTGTGTGCGCGTGTGTGTGGGGTGTGTGCGTGTTGTGTGTGTGCGTGGTGTGCGTGTGTGTGGGGTGTGTGCGTGTTGTGTGTGTGTATGTGTGCGTGTCCGGTGTGTGTGTGTATGCGTTTGCGGTGGGGGTGTGTGTGTGTGTCACTGTAGAACATGTTTTACTTCTATTTTGAACATGGAAGAAGTGAGGTGTTGCTTTTATATTCTGTGGCAACGAATGTCATCTGCGTCTTGTTACATTTGTCATTCTCCTTCAATTTCTAAGTCTTCATTTCTATGTACACAATCCTTTTTCTCGTGCAGGATGACACCATGATTTCGCAATATTTTATGCTCATTACGGGTATTGTGTGTCTTTGTGGTCTATTTATTTTGTTTTGTAACATTTTTATGTGCTTGCATAAATGTGTATTCTCATTTTTGTTTACCTGATATGAATGAGTATTTATTGAAATGATGCAATAACAGAACAGGAAAGAGAGTGTCGTCCCTCTTCTTTTTTGTAATTGAATTAGGACAATGATTTTGTGATTAATATTATCCAGTTTCTGGATCAACCTCTCTAAAAATCATGATCTGGTGTAGCAAGTTTCTGTTGAGATCATGATGTCCAAGAATATATTTTTATATGTTCTAATCAGCTACTGCATTTCTTTTTCAATTTTATCGACCACAAACTTGAGAAGTTTTGGTGAATAATGCACCCTCCTTGCCCCGGATTTTCCATTTCCTTGTTTGTGCGACTTTTTGTGTGTGTCTGTGTGTGTGTCTTTGAGTGTGTTTGTGTGTGTAATGTGCGGTGTGTGTGTGTGTGCTTGTGTGCGTGAGTGTGTGTGTGTGGTGTGTGTGTGTGAGTGTGTGTGTGGGGTGTGTGTGTGTGTCCATGTGCGGTGTGTGTGTGTGTGCGTGTGCAGTGTGTGTGTGTGTGTGTGCGTGTGCGTGTGCGGTGTGTGTGTGTGTGTGCGTGTGTGTGTGTGTGCGGGGTGTGTGTATGTGTCGCTGTAGAAATTATTTTACTTCTATTTTGAACATAGAAGAAGTGGGGTGTTGCTTTTATCTTTTGCGCCAACGAATGTCATTTGCGTCTTGTTACATTTCCTATTCTTCTTTAATTTCTAATTCTTCATTTCTATATACACAACCCTTTTTCTCGTGCAGGATGTCACCATAGTTTCGAAATATTTTATGCTCATTACGGGTGTTGTGTGTTATTGTGGTCTATTTATTTTCTTTTGTAACATTTTTGTGTGCTTGTATATATGCGTATTCTAATTTTTGATTACCTGATATGAATGAGTATTTATTGAAATGAAGAGCAATAACAGGACAGGAGAGAGTGCACTGTCCCTCTTCTTTTTTCCTTTCAATATATCTTGTTAGCAAGAGTGGTCTTAGTTTGATTTACTTTACTAGATGGGTATAGTGAGAGAAAATGAGTGGAGGATTGATAAAATCTGATTAATGCCTTAGGTGGTTATGATTTGCTAACCAATTCTTGAATTGGTTGCCAGCGACCACTACAAAATCTTGTAGTTTTGAACCTTGGCTTTGATGTGTTTAACCATTTTGATTTCCTTCTTGCTAATAGAGGGTCACCTTGATTTTTGGGTACTCGCATGGAAGAAGGATAATGGTCCTTTTGCTCAAGAACAATTAATCTGTTATACATGCAGTAGCTCATACTTGACTCATGTTTGTGCTTACATGTGGCTTATTGTTTATCAGGTAAAGAACTAATCATTCACCTGCCCAAGTTTCTGTTATTTTTCTGTCTTCAGATACTTATGGGATGTTTCATAAATATTTGAGTGGTAACAGTTTCCTAGTAATGTGGTTTTGGTATTGCAGAAACCAGGATATTAGGCCTATAAATTGTTGAATCTGTGGTGTTGCTTGATAAATGGCACAGCTATTCTTGTGGCTCTTCTTTAGAAAGTGAATGATTCCTTTACTAGAAGGAGACACTAGCTTTAACTTTTCGGAAGAGAGGTAAGTTTCATGAAGTAATCAAAATCTATTACAAGTTTTTATGCTAACTTTGTTAAAGGTTGAGGCGTCTTGAGTGATTTATATTTCTTGTCGCTTGGGCTTTTACTGAAATTCCTGAGTAAATACAAAGCTAACCCAGTGCTAATTGCTTTATGTTAACTATCCCATGTATTCATAGCATTTTGGATTTTAGTTTACTTTCTGATCTCATGTTGCTTTTGAGCAGTATAGGTAGTTTGATTACATTCAAGTTACTTTTCTATTTCTTTTTAAGGAATTGAAGGCACTTTTCTTCCGAATCAGGTAAATTGTAGGAATTGAAGCGCAAACAAAAAGAAAGAGGAAGAGTAGGAAGGAGAAGAGGAGGAGGAGGAGTCACCATCATTCAGATGATGATTCTGCTGTCTGCGGCGTAAAAGGAGGAGTAGGAAGGCATATTCAGACTCTGATTCCGACGTTAGTGCTTTAGATGATTCGCGAGTGGGTAGGGGCAAGAAGCGGTCTGAGAAGAAGAGTAGGAAACATCGCCATGAAGAAGACTGGCTTCTACAGTGGGTGATATGTCTTGTGTTTTTAAGGTTCTTCTAAACTACTGCTAAGTGTGCCATATTCAATCTTTAATCTGGTGGTTGATGAGCTTCTTGATGAAAATAACTTTAGCTTAGTGGACAATGCATTAGTTTGGCGCATTTGCTGTTTTTCTGTTTAATTTAATATATCATTTTAATTGCTTTGTTCTTTTGGTTGTAAGAATTCTGAAATTTACTGAGTATGTTATGTGTGATTACGACATGTGATCGGTCCTGTTAGTTGAAATATTGCAGTAATGCTTTGAAATTTTTTTGAGTTTAAAGTTATTTTACTTGTTGGTTGCTATTCCATGCTTTGGGGAAGCCTGCCTGTGGGGATCAAGAAGAGCTTAACTATTGCTTCTCCTTTGAACCGAGTGCTAATATTGGAGCAATGAAGGTTGCAGCATTTCCTAGTGTGTTTTTATTTATGTAATTACATTAGGACAATGATTTTGTGATTCATATTATCTAGTTTCTAGATCAACCTCTCTGAAAATCATGATCTGGTGTTTCTGTTGAGATAATGATGTCCAGGAATATATTTTTATATGTTCTAATCAGCTACTGCATTTCTTTTTCATATTTATCCACCACAAACTTGAGAAGTTTCGCTGAATGATGTCCCCTCCTTGTTCCGACTTTTCTATTTTCTTGTTTGTGCATCTTTTTTTTGTGTGTGTATCTGTGAGTGTGTGTGGTGTGTGAGTGTGTGTGTGTGGGGTGTGTGTGTGTGTGTGTGCGTGGTGTGCGTGTGTGTGGGGTGTGTGCATGTTGTGTGTGTGTGTGTGTGTGAGTGGTGTGCGTGTGTGTGTGTGTGTGCGTGCGTGGTGTGCGTGTGTGTGTGGTGTGTGTGGGTGTTGTGTGTGTGTGTGTGCGTGGTGTGCGTGTGTGCGGGGTGTGTGTGCGTGTGTGTGTGTGTGGTGTGTGTGTGTGTGGGGTGTGTGTGCGTGTGTGTGTCTGGGGTGTGTGTGTGTTGTGTGTGTGTGTGTGTGTGTGTGTGTGTGTGCGTGTGCAATGTGTATGTGTGTGCATTTGAGGTGTGTGTGTGTGTGTGTCACTGTATAACATGTTTTACTTCTATTTTGAATATGGAAGAAGTGAGGTGTTGCTTTTATATTCTGCGGCAACGAATGTCATTCGTGTCTTGTCACATTTGTCATTCTCCTTCAATTTCTAAGTCTTCATTTCTATCTACACAACCCTTTTTCTCGTGCATGATGACACTATGGTTTCGCAATATTTTATGCTCATTACGGGTATTGCATGTCTTTGTGGTTTTTTTATTTTGTTTTGTAACATTTTTATTTGCTTGCATAAATGTGTATTCTCATTTTTGTTTACCTGATATGAATGAGTATTTATTGAAATGAAGCAATAACAGAACAGGAAGAGTGTGTCGTCCCTCTTCTTTTTTCCTTTCAATATATCTCATTAGCAAGAGTGGTTTTTAATAGATTTACTTTACAAGAGGGGATATAGTGAGAGAAAATGAATGGAGGATTGATAAAATCAGATAAATGCCTTGGGTGGTTATGATCTGCTAACCAATTCCTTTATTGGTTGTCAGCGACCACTACAAAATATCGTAGTTTTGAACCCTGACTTTGGTGCGTTTAGCCATTTTGATTTCCTTCCTGCTAATAGCGGTCTCTATAATTTTCACCCTTGAATCACATGGTAGTTTCCGTAGCATCACCTTGACTTTTGGGTACACGCATGGAAGAGGGATAGTGGTCCTCTTGCTCAGGAACAATTAATCATTTATATATGCATTAGCTGATGCTTGACTCATGTTTGTGCTTACATGTGGCTTACTGTTTATCAGGTAAAGAACTAATCATTCACCTGCCCAAGTTTCTATTATTTTTCTGCCTTTTCAGGTACTTATGGGCAGTTTCATACATATTTGAGTGGTAACAGTTTCCTAGTATTGTGGTTTTGGTATTGCAGAAACCAAGATATTAGGCCTATAAGTTGTTGAATTTGTGGTGTTGCTAGATAAATGGCATAGCTGTTCTTGTGGCTCTTCTATAGAATGTGAATGTTTCCTTTACTAGAAGGAGACACTAGCTTTAACTTTTTGGAAGAGAGGTAAGTTACATGAAGTAATCAAAATCCATTACAAGTTTTTATGCTAACCTTGTTAAAGGTTGAGGCCTCTTGTGTGATTTATATTTCTTGTCGCTTGGCTTTTGCTGAAATGCCTTAGTAAATATAAAGCTAACCCAGTGCTAATTGCTTTCTGTTAACCATCCCATGTATTCATAGCATTTTGGATTTTAGTTTAATTTCTGATCTCATGTTGTTTTGAGCAGTATGGGTAGCCAGATTACGTTGAACATACTTTTCTATTTCCTTTTTGTTTTTCTTTTTATGAAATTGAAGGCACTTTTCTTCTAAATCACGTACATTGCAGGAATTAAAGCGCAGGCGAAGAAAGAGGAAGAGTAGGAAGGAGAAGTGGAGGAGGAGGAGTCACCATCATTCAGATGATGATTCTTCTTATGATTCTCCTGATTTGCGGCATAAAAGGAGAAGTAGGAAGGCATATTCAGACTCTGATTCCGACGTCAGTGCTTCAGATGATTCGCGAGTGGGTAGGGGAAAGAAGCGGTCTGAGGAAAAAGAGCAGGAAACATCGCCATGAAGAGGACTAGCATCTACAGTGGGTGATTTATCTTGTGCTTTTAAGGTTCCTCTAAACGCTGCTAAGTGTGCCCTATTCAATCTTTAATCTGGTGGTTGATGAGCTTCTTGATGAAAATCACTTTAGCTTAGTGGACAATACATTAGTTTGGTGCATTTGTTGTTTTTCAGTTTGATATAATGTATCATTTTAATTGTTTTGTTCTTCTGGTTGTAAGAATTTTGATATTTATTGAGTATGCTATGTATGATTCCGAAATGTGATCGATCATATTAGTTGAAATATTGCAGTAATGCTTTGGAATTTTTTTGAGTTTAAAGTTGTTTTACTTGTTGGTTGCTATTCCAAACTTTGGAGGAAGCCTGCCTGTGGGCATCAAGTAGAGCTTAACTATTGTTGCTCCTTTGAACCCAGTGCTAATATTTGAGTAAAGAAGGTTGCAGCATTTCCTAGTGTATTTTATTTATTTAATTGCATTAGAATAATGATTTTGTGATTAATATTATCTAGTTTCAGGATCAACCTCTCTAAAAATCATGATCTGGTGTAGCAAGTCTCTGTTGAGATCATGATGTCCAAGAATATATTTTATATATTCTAATCAGCTACTGCATTTCTTTTTTAATTTTATTGACCACAAACTTGAGAAGTCTTGGTGAATGATGCCCCCTCCTTGTCCCGACTTTTCCATTTCCTTGTTTGTGCGAATTTTTGTGTGTGTGTGTGCATGTGCGGTGTGTGTGTGTGTGCATATGTGCGTGTGAGAGTGTGTATGTGGTGTGCGTGTGTGAGTGTGTGTGTGGTGTGCGTGTGTGTGTGGGGTGTGTGCGTGTGTGTGTGTGTGTATGCGTGTGCGGTGTGTGTGTGCGTGTGCGTGTGTGGTGTGTGTGTGTGTGTGCGTGCGTGTGCGGGGTGTGTGTGTGTGTGTCACTATAGAAATTGTTTTACTTCTATTTTGAACATAGAAGAAGTGAGGTGTTGCTTTTATCTTTTGTGCCAACGAATGTCATTTGCGTCTTGTTACATTTCCTATTCTTCTTTAATTTCTAAGTCTTCATTTCTATCTACCAACGAATGTCATTTGCGTCTTGTTACATTTCCTATTCTTCTTTAATTTCTAAGTCTTCATTTCTATCTACACAACCTTTTTTCTCATGCAGGATGTCACCATAGTTTCGCAATATTTATTGCTCATTACGGGTATTGTGTGTGTGGGTGGGGTGTGTGTGTGTGTGTGTGCGCGTGGTGTGCGTGTGTGTGTGGGGTGTGTGTGTGTTGGGTGTGTGTGTGTGTGCGTGCTGTGCGTGTGGGTGTGTGCGTGTGGGGTGTGTGCGTGTGTGTGTAGGGTGTGTGCATGTTGTGTGTGTGTGGGGGGTGTGTGCGTGTTATGTGTTGTGTGTGTGGGGTGTGTGCGTGTTGTGTGTGTGTGTGTGGGGTGTGTGCGTGGTGTGCGTGTGTGTGTGGGTGGTGTGCGTGTGTGTGTGTGGTGTGTACGTGTGTGTGTGTGGGGTGTGTGCGTGTGCGGTGTGTGTGTGTATGCGTTTGCGGTAGGGGTGTGTGTGTGTGTCACTGTAGAACATGTTTTACTTCTATTTTGAACATAACAGAAGTGAGTTGTTGTTTTTATATTCTGCGACAACGAATGTCATATGCGTCTTGTTATATTTGTCATTCTCCTTCAATTTCTAAGTCTTCATTTCTATCTACACAATCCTTTTTCTCGTGCTGGAGGGCACCATGGTTACGCAATATTTTATGCTCATTACGGGTATTGTGTGTCTTTGTGGTCTATTTATTTTGTTTTGTAACATTTTTATGTGCTTGCATAAATGTGTATTCTCATTTTTGTTTACCTGATATGATTGAGTATTTATTGAAATGAAGCAATAACAGAACAAGAAAGGGTGTGTCGTCCCTCTTCTTTTTTGTAATTGCATTAGGACAATGATTTTGTGATTAATATTATTCAGTTTCTAGATCAACCTCTCTAAAAATCATGATCTGGTGTAGCAAGTTTCTGTTGAGATCATGATGTCCAAGAATATATTTTTATATTTTTTAATCAGCTACTGCATTTCTTTTTCAATTTTATCGACCACAAACTTGAGAAGTTTTGGTGAATGATGCACCCTCCTTGCCCCGAATTTTCCATTTCCTTGTTTGTGCGACTTTTTGTGTGTGTGTGTGTGTGCATGTGTGCGTGTGTGAGTGTGTGTGTGGTGTGCGTGTGTGAGTGTGTGTGGGGTGTGTGTGTGTGTGTGTGCATGTGCGGTGTGTGTGTGTGTGTCCGCGTGTTCAGTGTGTGTGTGAGTGTGTGTGTGCGTGTGTGTGTGCGTGCGTGTGCGGGGTGTGTGTGTGTGTGTCTCACTGTAGAAATTGTTTTACTTCTATTTTGAACATAGAAGAAGTGAGGTGTTGCATTTATCTTTTGCGCCAACGAATGTCATTTGCATCTTGTTATATTTCCTATTCTTCTTTAATTTCTAAGTCTCCATTTTTATTAACACAACCTTTTTTCTCGTGCAGGATGTCACCATAGTTTCGCAATATTTTATGCTCATTACGGGTATTGTGTGTCTTTGTGGTCTATTTATTTTCTTTTGTAACATTTTTGTGTGCATGCATAGATGTGTATTCTCATTTTTGTTTGCCTAATATGAATGAGTATTTATTGAAATGAAGAGCAATAATAGGACAGGAAAGAATGCATTGTCCATCTTCTTTTTTCCTTTCAATTCTTGGATTGATTTACCTTACCATAGGGGATATAGTGAGAGAAAATGAGTGGAGGATTGATAAAATCTTATTACTGCCTTAGGTGGTTATGATCTGCTAACCAATTCTTGAATTGGTTGACAGTGACCATTATAAAATATTACAGTTTTGAACCCTGACTTTAGTGCGTTTAACCTTTTTTATTTCCTTCCTGCTATTAGCAGTCTCTATTATTTTTACCCTTTAAACACATGGTAGTTTCTGTAGTATCACCTTGATTTTTGAATACTCGAATGGAAGAGGAAGAATGGTCCTTTTGCTTAGGAACAATTGATCAGGTATATATGTTGTAGTTGATGCTTGACTCATGTTTGTCCTTACATGTGGGTTACTATTTATCAGGTAAAGAACTAATCATTCACTTGCCCAAGTTTCTGTTATTTTTCTGCCTTCAGGTACTTATGGGATGTTTCATACATATTTGAGTGATAACAGTTTCCAAGTAATGTGGTTTTGGTATTGCAGAAACCAGGATATTAGGCCTATAAGTTGTTGAATCTGTGTTGTTGCTTGATAAATAGCACATATGTTCTAGTGGCTCTTCTTTAGAAAGTGAATGATTCCTTTACTTGAAGGAGACACAAGCTTTAACTTTTTGAAAGAGAGGTAAGTTTCATGAAGTAATCAAAATCCATTACAAGTTTTTATGCTAACTTTGTTAAAGGTTGAGGCGTCTTGTGTGATTTATGTTTCTTGTCGCTTGGGCTTTTGCTGAAATGCCTTAGCAAATACAAAGCTAACCCATTGCTAATTGCTTTATTTTAACCATCCCATGTATTCATAGCATTTTGGATTTTGGTTTACTTTATGATCTCATATTGCTTTTGAGCAGTGTGGGTAGTTAGATTATCTTAAAGGTACTTTTCTCTTTGTTTTTTGTTTTTCTTTTTAAGGAATTGAAGGCACTTTTCTTCTGAATTAGATAATTTGCAGGAATTGAAGCGCAGACGACGAAAGAGGAAGAGTAGGAAGGAGAAGAGGAGGAGGAGTCACCATCATTCATATGATGATTCTTCTGATGATTCTGTTGATCTGCGGATAAAAGGAGGTGCAGGAAGGCATATTCAGACTCTGAT
This sequence comes from Sesamum indicum, assembly GCF_000512975.1. NCBI lineage: Eukaryota > Viridiplantae > Streptophyta > Magnoliopsida > Lamiales > Pedaliaceae > Sesamum > Sesamum indicum. The sequence goes on along the minus strand of NC_026155.1, from coordinate 10,227,933 downwards.
TCTGACGTCAGTGCTTCAGATGATTCGGGAGTGGGTAGGGGCAAGAAGCGGTCTGAGAAGAAGAGTAAGAAACATCGCCATAAAAATGATTCGGGTGTGTGGGGGGGGTGTGTTGTGTGCATGTGCGGTGTGTGAGTGTGTGTGGTGTGTGTGGGGGGGGGGGGGGGTGATTCTGACGTCAGTGCTTCAGATGATTCGGGAGTGGGTAGGGGCAAGAAGCGGTCTGAGAAGAAGAGTAAGAAACATCGCCATAAAAATGATTCGGGTGTGTGGGGGGGGTGTGTTGTGTGCATGTGCGGTGTGTGAGTGTGTGTGGTGTGTGTGTGTGGGGGGGGTGTGCATGTGCGGTGTGTGTGTGTGTGTGTGTGTACGTGTCATTGTAGAACATGTTTTACTTCCATTTTGAACATAGAAGAAGTGAGGTGTTGCTTTCATCTTCTGTGCCAACGAATATCATCTGCTTCTTGTTACATTTGCCATTGTCCTTCAATTTTTAAGTCTTCATTTGTATCCACACAACCCTTTTTCTTGTGCAGGATGTCACTATAGTTTCGCAACATTTTATGCTCATTACAGGTATTGTGTGTCTTTGTGGTCTATTTATGTCCTTGGTAACATTTTTATGTGCTTGCATAGATGTGTATTCTCATTTTTGTTTACCTGATATGAATGAGTATTTATTAAAATGAAGAGCAATAACAGGACAGGAGAGAGTGCATTGTCCCTCTTCTTTTTGCCTTTCAATATATCTTGTTAGTATTATCCCTCTTCTTTTTTCCTTCCAGGAATATATTTTTATATATTCTGATCAGCTGCTGCATTTCTTTTTCAATTTTATCGACCACAAACTTGAGAAGTTTTGTTGAATGATACTCCCTTCTTGTTCGGACTTTTCCATTTCCTTATTTGTGCGTCTTTATGTGTGTGTGTGTGTATGTGAGTGAGTGTGTGTGGTGTGTGTGTGAGAGAGAGAGAGAGTGTGTGTGTGGTGTGTGTGTCTGTGTGTGTGCGTGTGCGCTGTGTGTGTCACTGTAGAACATGTTTTACTTTCATTTTGAACATAGAAGAAGTGAGGTGTTGCTTTCATCTTCTGCGCCAACGAATGCCATCTGCGTCTTGTTACATTTGTCATTCTCCTTCAATTTTTAAGTTTTCATTTCGATTTACACAACCCTTTTTCTAGTGAAGGATGTCACCATAGTTTCGCAACATTTTATGCTCATTACAGGTATTGTGTGTCTTTGTGGTCTATTTATGTCCTTTATAATATTTTTGTGTGCTTACATAGATGTGTATTCTCATTTTTGTTTACTTGATATGAGTGAGTATTTATTGAAATGAAGAGCAATAACAGGACAAGAGAGAGTGCATTGTCCCTCTTCTTTTTTCCTTTCAATATATCTCGTTAGCAAGAGTTTAAATAAACAGGCCGTTTCCACCATATTAAAACAAAATAAAAAGAAAAAGAAGAAGAAAAGACGGTTTCCAATACTAATAATTATATTATATTATTTTAAAATTAAAATTATTATTATTTAATATATATTTTTAATAATAATTTTAAAATTATCTCTCGATATCTTATCGATCAACCATCATAAATTTTATTATTGAACAAAATAAATATTTTTTTTTGATAAATGTAAATTTCATAAATGAGAGAAAAAATGAGTACAACAGTACTGAGGAGCTCAGTTCTCCCTCGATAGGTCAAGAGATACGTCACAATCTATATAGTGCACTTGTGCTAACAGATTTAGGTAAGTTAATGCTAAGAATACGTAATCTGATATCCTCAACAATAAATCTCGCTAAAATAATCAGGGTTCACTCAGTGTGCTCGAATCATCTAAGTTGCGTTCCCTCCAAATGTGGTAAACACATGATCCAAGTAGCGCGCAATTAGCCATGTTAATGATGTGCTTTCCCCTCCATTTCTGAGTGGCTCATTGGATATCCATCTGCCACTCCCTGTTAGGCCATAGGAAACAAACCACACGACGGACGACAATGAGGCAGTGGCGACTATATTGGCAGTGAAAAAATAAGTGCGAATATGTCTCTATATAGTCTTCGTTACATAGGACACATCCTCCCAAGTGTGATAACCATTGCTTGTCAGTTGTGGCCAGCCGCTCTAGGATGGCGAGCCGAAGTATAAACATGTGGCATGGTATTTTGAGAGAGCCCGAAAGTAGTGAAAACCAGCCTACTTTCGGACTCAGCGGATCAAATAGACTATAAAGGGCTTGGGTCGTGGGAACCCCCCCCCCCCCCAAAGGGGGACCCCCCCCCCCCCGTAAATGTCCAACGAATACTATCATTCCCTCCATGGATCACTAATGTATACACAATCTCCAAACATTCCATGTCTGTGATAAGTGGCTAGTGCCACAGTCCCTCGGGTATGACAACATGTAACAGGATATGTTCCAGCAAGTCCGTAGCACTCGGTCCCCATGGGAATCTGTTCATAAGAGGGCCAAGTGGGTGCCATGGATCTCTCCACAAATAGAAGTCTCGCCCATCTCCAATGCGATATTCAACCTTTGACTGCAGCAAGGTCCGGAGCCTTATGAGCTTCCTCCATCCCCATGAGCCTCTACGTTCAGAAATCGTCCAAATAGAGGAATTGCGTAATCGTCCGTGGTAGAGCCAATTCACCCAAATCGAAGTTCTGTCACGGCGAATGACATCACACAATATTTTGCACATGAGTACCTTGTTCAGAGTGCCAATATCCTTCAATTCTTGTCCTCCCTCACTCAAAGGTTTGCATACCTCCTTCCATACAGCTTTGGCATAGCCAGAATCTCCTGTACCTTCTCATAGGAACTTTCGCAGCCGTTTCTCAATATCATTAATGACTTTTTTAGGTAGGATCATAACAAAATAAATATTTCGAGGAAGAAAATTAGAGGAGGATAACACATTTTTACGATCGCATTCATTTACTTTTTGAAACCAAAGCCCGAAATATTTTTTTCTTTATTATTTTCTTCTTTTGATTTTTTATTTCTCTTCCCCCTCTTGCCTTTTGCCTTTCACTGAAGCGCATTATGAACCCGTCGAAGTCAATTTAGAATAGTTCGCGAAGGCCTAAGATCTTTACTAATATTTTGCAGTTGTACTTCGGTTTGGCCATTTAGACTTTCCTTTTCCGCTTCAATCAAACCCTAGGTCAGATTGGCATTTCGCTGCTCTCTCCTCATGATTACGTATTTTTGTTCTTTTTGTTGATTTCTGGAATGATGTGAAAATCTGTTCCAATACCTCGCTTTCCTCCGTTCAATCGCTTGTTTGTATTTGCAGGTAGGAGATCGAAGGCGTGATGTTGGGTGTTTTAAGGCGTAAAGCCGCTTCCGGTGCCTCATCTGCTTCCGTAATTTCCTCATTCATTCGTTTTTTTTTTTAACTTCAGTGGCCTAAGTTTATATGTGGATTTAGTTATGCATATCCGCTTATATTATGTGTCCGAAACATTTACGTAGAAACTTTTTTATGCTTTCTTGGGTTAGGTGTACGGAAAATCGCTGTATAAGCTCAAGCCTGCAGTGCCTACACCACGACCATGCTCTGCCGCGGCAGAAGAGGTAATATGGATGTTTTGGTTTTGATGTGTACAAAATCTTAGCCAGCTGTTTCGTGTTTTCAGCTTTTATGGAAATGCAGGCAGCATATGAGCTACTTAACATAATTTAATTATATTTGGCGGTGAATGAGATCCTTGATTCATTACAGTTCGTTTTGGAGAAAGTCAGCTAAAGGAGTCCTGTTTACTGTCATTTACTTTTGTTTTCTACTTGGTTATTGAGGTATTTGATTAATAATCTACCTCGTGTCTAGTTAATGATTTGAGACAGCCTGTCATCATCTGTCTGCAATTATGTCTCAGTGTGTATATGTTCGTATACCCATTATGGAAATTGATATGTATAACTCTGAAGGCCTGGATATGCTTATGTATGTATTCTATGGATTATGTCTGAGGGATCAGCCTTAGAAAGACACCATAATTACTCAATAATCATCAGCATATCTGCATATGTATATAAAAGAATATAGGGTAGCTTATGCTAGTTATGGACATACACGGGCGTTTATGATTATAGTTTCTCTGTGGATCCTTTTTAGAAGACGGTTATACTTAGTGTTTGCTATTAGGACAAGTATAGTTTGTTGGACCTAAGAAGACACTTTAGTTGTTTGATCAAGAATCATTTTTGAAGTCAACCTGATTGTCTTGGTCATCAATTTTCACTTATTTTTAAATTGTGAACAGATCATACATTACACCAGGGGATTTGGTGGTGCTCGTACTTTCTGCCACCTTCCTTTGGCTGGTAGGGCTTCTTGCTTTCTCCATACATAGCTGCGACTACTCTTTACATGGTTTGCATCAGTCATATTATCTATTTTTTATGCAGGACACATGACGACCTTGATGCCAAAGAGGTCAGTGATCCACTGTAAATGTTTTCATACATATTCTTTTGGGTGCTTATTGTACTGTGTTCATGGTCTTTGCTCATTGATGGATAGTAAAGAACAAGATGAAAGTGAGTGAGAAATTTGAAAGACCAACTAAAGTGGTCATAGATTAGAGTCTTGGTTTAATGATAATCGGTCATTAGAACTTACGAATTACGGCTCTCTTTAGCTGATGACTAAGATAATCTCTGAAGTGGATCCATGAAAGGGAAGTTCTAGTTATAATTCAGGAACAACTTGGCTCTGTTGAATCCTGTTGGACGCTTGCTTAGTTGACTGGTGAAAGCATACCTGGGTTGTTCAGATTTACTGACCAGTCTGTATATTGATCTAACCGTGGCAAGAAGGTTTAGTCGTATCATAGCTAAACTTGGTGTTCACTTCATGAAAAGTGTCTGGTGACTCCAACTTGCGGTATTCCTCTTTCTTGCTTGTGGGAATTGATTTCAAGCATCATGTGTGTTCCACATGTGGAAAGAAAAAGTACTAAAATTTCCTACTGAAAGATTGGGGAATGCAGGGCTAACTGGTTGATAATTTCAAGCTGAGATGGATCTGATTCTTGTGTTGCAGGGAAGTTTTAGGCATTCTTCAGCAAGATGTCAACATGCAAATTTGGAGCAGGTCATTCAGTTCTAGCACTGGTATAATGTTCACTAGAGTGCCAGCTTTCATTGTAGCCTATGTGCATCAGAATTGTGTCAGTGGATGAGAACAGGCTTTTCACATATAAGTTGCTGTATCATTTTTCTATTTATGGGTCATATTTTATATGGCCTTTTAATTTCTGTCCTTTGGAAAGTTGAATTTCTTATACATTTATTATCAGAAGGATGAACCATATGGCATGAGAGTTGGCGAATGAAAGAATTAAATCCATGAAGTAGTGTAAAGTAAAATAAAAGTGGAAAATTTGCTACTTTTCTGTTTGTTGCTTTCTTGAACGGACCTTATATAAAGTGAACTTGAGAAGGTATCGCCTTGGTTTGCCTATAACATATAACATATTAGTATATTGTGTAAAACATTGAAGTAAACCTAAGAAGTATGGTTTAACAATACAAAGCCAATATGTTAGTGGTGATGGTGTTTCTGCATCTAGAATGGCCGCATTCGATAAATGCAATGGTGCTGGCATGATATGCAATGCACTTATGTCTTGTGTGCTTTAGTCTTTGATTTGTTGTGCATTCTAAGTTTAGCTATTGGCTGATTAGGATAAGTTATCACTATAAATGGAAGGCTTGGCAATGTGTTTATGTGCAGTGTTACTCTTTTCTATTTTTTGGTCTTGCTTGTAACTTGTCTCCTATCAATGCTCAGCAGAAGGTGATATTGTTGAAGCTGTTGTTCCTTTTATGGGCGAATCCATTAGTGATGGAACATTAGCCACATTCTTGAAAAGTATGTTCTCTATATTATGATCTAGTCCAGTATGTTCTCTAGTCTTATATTCACTTAAGTAATCATGATCTGATGCTTATTCCCTTTTGTTTTTTACTGCTATTTGGTGTGAACAGAACCTGGGGATCGAGTAGAAGTTGATGAGCCAATTGCTCAGGTTGAAACAGACAAGGTACTCCCTTAGTCCCTTTTAATAGCTGATGATTAAGAATATATAGTTTACCAACTTTTTTTTTTGGAAATAGAGCTTTTCAGGACTGTACCTAAAATTTATAGAATGATCATCTGCCATCACTTCCCTGTAAATAATGAAGGGGGGTTAGATCCTGTTCATAAAATAACATCTATGAAGTAACTTTAGATATAGGATTCTTTTCTAGGTTATTTGTAACAGTTGGCTCTTCTGTTGTTTGTGGCCCAGGTAACCATTGATGTCAATAGTCCTGAAGCAGGAGTGATCCAAAAGGTACAATGCCATACATTAGACAAATAGTTATGTTTGCTCTAACTTTATTTTTTAGTTACTTAGGAGCTGATATTCTTTTGATTTTATGTGAACGTTCATAGTTAATAGCTAAGGAAGGAGATACTGTGGAACCTGGCACCAAGGTCGCTATCATATCAAGATCTGGTGAAGGTGCAACTCATGTTGCACCTTCTGATGACAAAGCATCCGAGAGAGCTCCTCCAGAAACTACTCCTACCGTAGGAAAGCCGAAAGGAAGTCCTGCCCCTCCTCCCAAACCCTCAGCTACAGAACCCCAGCTGCCTCCCAAAGACAGGGAAAGACGAGTAAGTCTAATGTTTTCACATATTACTGGGATGCTCTTGAACAATTTTGTCATACTTGTGGTATGTTAATTGCTCTGATGACAGGTGCCTATGACAAGGCTTAGGAAGAGAGTTGCCACGCGTTTGAAGGATTCTCAAAACACATTTGCATTACTGACAACATTTAATGAAGTTGATATGTAAGTTCATGTCTCTATGTTGGGGTTTCCTTTAGCTTAGAGAGGATGATGTGGGTCTTTGCCAGATATTTAAGGTTTCTGCGAGCGCTTATGCTTTGGTTAGTGATAATTGTGTTGAGTTGAGTAGTTGAGCTGCCATACCAGCTAAAACATGGACATCAAATTTTCTGTTGTGGAAGAATTTTCCATGGTGATGCTGCCATTATTGATTGGTTAATGGGGGTTTTTGCTCTCTGGGTCATGGGGTGGGGCATCCTGAATCAAGTTTTAGTTTTGTTGTGTTTCATCATATCTTTAGTCCTTGCAAGCATGTTGATTTCCTTGGTTGAATTTTGTAGTCTAGTTCTCTGTGCAAGGTTTATGCTTATTTTGATTTCTGTAGATTCATTTGTTTTAGATTTTCATCTTAACCATTAAAATACACCCACCGTTTTGTTTCAACTGTGACTTGTTATATTATGGAGGGACATGGAATCTTGATAGTACTAACTGCTAATCACATTTGTTATACTTGTCAACCATTTACTTGGTTGAGCAGTTTGAAAAAGTTGAGGGTGTTTGCCACACTTTATTTTCTCTCTGCAGTTAAATTCTGATTGCTCCACATTCTGATTTGCTTATGACAGGACTAATTTGATGAAACTTCGCTCTGATTACAAGGATGCATTTTTTGAAAAACATGGAGTGAAGCTGGGACTAATGTCCGGATTTGTGAAAGTATGCTGATATCAGTATTCCAGTCTTTTTTTATCTTATGCATCCTTCATAGGAACTGAACTTTGTCTTAATGAGTTTCAGGCAGCTATCAGTGCTTTGCAGAGGCAGCCAATAGTGAATGCTGTTATTGATGGCGATGACATAATTTACAGAGACTACGTCGATATTAGCATAGCTGTTGGTACCCCCAAGGTAACATCTTGACTCTTTAATTGATATTCAAGAGATTGTCATAGATGGGCTAAAGGTTTTAAGAGTTAGCAGTACACCCCTTGTGAACTCTCTTGGCATCTCTAATTTAAGATGAACATGCAGATTTGGACTAAAGGGTAATTTCTGTTTTGAATGAGCTGTCGTAAGATGTTTTAGCTTTTAGAGTCAATTTCAATGACGCCCCATGTAAGTTGGTGTAATTACGAATTGCACACCTCCTTACTCTAAAATTTTAAAAATTTCCCAATCGAATTCTGTTGTTAAAAGATCCGAACTACATATGTAAAAGGCCTTAATTATCTTCATGTAAAAAAAGAAAAAAAATTATGACGGGTTAACTACAAAGATCTCCCTTGCAAGTTAATGTAATTACGGACAATACCCTTCTTGTTTTTGCAATTATATTTCAAATTTATAATTTTTTAGCTGCCACCACTTCCAAGTTCCAAGTTTATACTAGTAACATGCCTTTTCTCACAACTTTACAAAACATAGACGTTTAGTTGTTTTGTGTCTAATTCTAGAAGGTAGGACATTATAAAATTTTGCTTATGCTTGGATGATACCATAGTTTTCTTACAACTATTCCAGGTGATGTTCTTTTGGGGACTGTGGATGAGGACTGTGTTAATGTTATGTGTCTACTTATTTTATTTGTTGAATGGCAAGTGACAACATAAAATAGATGTTTCTTCTTAAAATATTTTGAACTCTTGGTTCCAATTATGAAATCAATGACAAAGAATAATCCTTTGGTTTAAAGGGAATGAAGCTTCACCTCATCATCTTGTGAAGATAATACAAATGGGGAATATCATTTAAAGAGCTTATACTACAAGATTTTCTGCCCATAGATTTAATTTAGTCTAAGCGATCTGGTTGGATGCATGCATTATTTTTCACATATAAATATAGATGTAAAAAGATTAGATTTGAAAATAAAAGAACATAAGACTAAATGCGGATAATGACCCCTAGTTATTCTCTGAGGTTTGGTGTAATCACACGTAACCTCCATGTTGTTTGGAAAGCTATATTTAGTTAGAGGATGTTTGTATTCATTTAACAAATAGATCATTCCGTTAGCCAAACTTCACCGAATTTGTTGCTATAACCAAAAAAATTGAATGAAAAATTCATATTTAACCTCAATTGATTTATTTTTGACTTATTGCTGGATAAAGAAATTTTTTTATAAGCATGAAGATATATCTATTCACATGTATTAACGTGTAAAGATATATAAGGATAGTTTGGTCAGAAAAATATTGTTTGACACTTTGATTGCACTGCATATTTTCATTCAATTTTTTTTTTGCTATTATCAACAAATTTGGTGAATTTTGACTAATTGGGGGTTCTACTTGTTAGACGGGAACAAACATTAGGGATACTAAATCTAATTTTGAGATCATTGATGTCTACGGATAATTATAGCGAACCTCAGAGAGGGTGGTGTAATTATCCCTTATTTTTCACATATAAATGTAGATGTAAAAAGAGGAGATAAGAAAAATAAAAGAGCATATGACTAAATGTGGTATCAAATGATATTACTTTGTAATTGACACTGACCTCTTTGCAAATTTTGATTCGTTACCAAAATATTCCTCCAAATTTAACAAGGAAAAAATAAATTACAATTTTAATTTCTCTAAGACCCTATGGAAAGGGGTGTCATAGATTCTGTAAATTTGGAGAGTCGGTTTCTGTAGTTTCAAAATGGAGATGGGTACAAATTGTAATTAAACTAACTTTAAGGGAAGGTTTCTATAATTAATCCTAGCTTTTATAAATCATGGGAATCCTTTTTTGTTTAATGAGGTGCAGAATGGAAGATTTTTTCAGTCCTGAAGCATTATCTTGCAGTATGACTTTACTGTATCTTGTGTATTTTCTGGTAGTTGTCTAAATAGAAGGGTTCCTCTGTCTCTTACTCTACTTGACCTTTCTATTTCCGTCAGGGTCTTGTTGTCCCAGTTCTCCGCAATGCTGAACGTATGAATTTTGCTGAGGTTGAAAAGGAAATTAACACCCTTGCTAAGAAGGCCAATGATGGTACTATATCAATTGATGAGATGGCTGGGGGAACGTTTACCATATCCAATGGTGGTGTATATGGAAGTCTTCTAAGTACTCCGATCATTAATCCTCCTCAGGTTTGTTCTTTGTGGGCCTTTTTCATTTGTTGATTTCCTGTTCTATATGCATGTTTAAACCTGTGATTAATTTGTTTGTTATTTGGGTGAAATGTAGTCTGCAATCTTGGGTATGCACTCAATAGTAAACCGCCCTATGGTTGTTGGAGGTGCAATAGTTCCACGACCAATGATGTACATTGCACTGACATATGACCATAGGCTGATAGACGGAAGAGAGGCAGTATTCTTTTTGGGAAGAATCAAAGATGTGGTGGAAGATCCTCGAAGATTGCTGTTGGATGTATGAAACTGCTGCAACTGGTGGTACTTACATTGGCATTGCTAATATATCTGAATTGGTGGTCAGAACAGTTCTGTAGTATTTATTTTTTGGCTTCACTTTGGACTGAAGTAGTCTTTTCTCGCGGCATGCAGTGTCCAAATTTGAAATGAGATCACAGCACAAACACACATATTTCTCCTTTTCATCTTACAAACCAGTCCCATGTATTTTCACATTGCAACAGCACTTGGTGTCACTAAAAGTGCATGGATGATTTTTGAAATAAAGGTTTAAATAATGTGGTTGCTAGTATCATGTTGCCTGTATGATGGTATTGTATGATCTGAGGAAAGGGTTGTATGAAATAGTATGTTCTGCATGGTGATGGGTACCATTCTTGTTCTTCCTCAGGTAAATTATTGTTTATAATGCAAGAATCATGTCAAATTAGCAGGAGATCATTCTGCCACGTACCTATTCCCAACCAGTATGGGTCCGTGGAGTATAGCAAGCCACACAGCGTTAGAAATAATCTGTGTTTGTATGCGTGTGCGATGTTGTGTCCCATTTGTGTGCGTCTGCTCCACCTGCCTATATTGAATAGAACCACTTATCCCAATCATCCTGGCTTTATGGGCAATTTCTGGATTCCTTGTGAAATTACTTTGGAATTTGTTTGTTCTCACTAAATAACTGCGTGATGTATGATTAAATAATCGTTTTCACGTTACAGAAAATAATTATTTATCTAGTTCGTCTTTAGAAAAGATTATGGAGATGCCATTGTTCTTATTCGATGCTAGACTGACTCAATTGGTTGTATATTGTATCATGTTTGATCCAAAAGCTGCTTCTTCATACAAAGAATAGGTATTGATTATATCATTACATTACAGAGAATGGTAATAGTCATGTGGGGGGTGAATGAAAAGAATAATAGAAGCCTACCACTTCCCTGAGCTTGAATGGATGAGTATAGAATCAATACCAACTAGATCATTCGGCCAACGTAAAGATGTCGGGGAGTAAACTTGTCAGTGAGCAGGACTTTTTGCCGTTTAGGGTCAAAGCCCTAATAAATTATTAATGCTCAACTCCTATCCACCTAATTAAGATCCAAGGGTCTTTAGATCTGAAGGGACTATAATAGATCCAGATTTTCTGGTCGGGTCAGACCTAAATCCAATTTATGCGCGTGTTTGTGTTTTTTTTTCATGCAATAAATCAAAATAAAATAAAGAATTCTTTTCTAAAATTCCTCTATGGAGTTAACGGAAGAATAACAAAGTAGAAAAAGAGCATAGATCCAACGGTCATTGGCAAATTCCTCTCCAGAATTCAAAGGAGTTAAATCAAACATAGTCACTTTCTAATCGATGCTTGTCCAAATCGTCGTGCTCTGTTGCGGAAATTCTGTCCATCTCTTCCACGAAGCAACGGAATTTCGCCATGGTCCTTGATGGTGGAGGACTTGAAGTTCTTATCGTGGAGGGCTTGGTCTAAGCATGGATCAAATATAGGATATCGGTTGATACATATTTGGATCGGTTAGGACCGTACCGATATAATCTTTCGATTCTGTATATTATTCGAAATTATTTGGTATCATTGATAATATTCGATGTTATGATTATCTGAATTCAATTATATCGCTGATAATATTGTATCATAGGTAATCTTTATATTGTTTCACACAATTAATTGAGCAACTTCCGACCTCTTGTAATTGGAATAATTGAGCAACTTACAGCTGAAGTTGGAATAGTTTCAGTGCCCATCACGACAATAATTGATGGCTCAGCCTGTTGCAAAAGCCACTGGATGGTTTAACCATTAGTTTGTGGCCTTAAGAAGCCACTGGATGGTTTAACCATTAGTTTGTGGCCTAATTCTAGCTAGCTGAGTGCCATGTTTTGTGAATATTAATGTCATACGAAATAATCTTGCTTGAACTATAAACAATTATGTAGTAGCATTTTTGTGTATATATTTTATTCTTTTGTATTAATTTCTTAAGCGCTTCTATAATTAATATTATCGATGTTCAATGTGATAAAAATTGTAGTTTGTAATTATGTAGTAATTTGTGATACTTACACTTTATATATATATATATATAATTTTACTATTTTTTGGGAATTTTTTTAAGCATTGTATAATATTTTATTTTGTATAGCCCAATAATATCCTGATATATGCAACTGATGTAGAACAATATCGGCCGATGTTATTGTCGATACCACAACTTTGAACCATGGGTCTAAGAGGAGTGTTAATTCGGAGAAGAGGGTTTTCATTTTTGCATTGATGGTAAGAAGGGCATGCGCATGGGCATTATTGAGTATTATTGGGTCTATACTCAGTCCATACCCATATATTTTATTTTAGTGGATCTGTATTTAAATTTGAATTTTGGTCTAACATAAAAATAATGAGTCTGAACCTGGATATCTTTTTACCAGTTAATAGGTTTACAATAACCCCTTTGAAAAATTTGATTGGTCCAATGCGGCAAGCATGCATATTAAACTCGAAAATGGGTGGTCGTAGGGGTCGGCACGAGGTATGCAAGGGAGTATTAACTTTTAATTGCTTATTTTTTATTCTAAAAATAAATAAAATTTGAATTTAATTGATCATGATTACTTTCTTTAACTAGCTAATTTTTGTGTGCTTTTATAACTGAGGAGTAGGAGTGGGCATTGAATTGAAGGGATAGGGAGAAAGAGTTGGAACAAGAATGAGAAAGTAAACCCTAATAAACTCAAACACTCCCTATACATATTTTATTTTATTTTTTATTAAAAAAAAGTTGGGTATCCTATCATATAGTTCGAATAGGAGAATTTGATTTGAACTCAACCCAATATTTTGTAGTCGGGTGATTGAGTTATTCGATACTCAAAATTTTTAAAATAAATTCAAAAAATTATCCAAACTCTAAGTGATCGGGTCTGGAACCGAACTATCCGATCCAACCACCCCAACTCGGGAGTGAAGCTCAAGGGTTAAAATGTTTGACAACTGCGAATGGCTCAAAAGATACTTTTAATTCGATCTTTTTCCTATTCGACTTTATTGTGTAATATCAAATAAGCGGTTGTTGTAATTGTAAATTGTAATGTTTATTGTCCAAATTGAGTTTTCAGTTCTACTTTAATTGATGAAACATTAATCAAATAACTAGTCGTTGTCGCACGCAATTCTTGTGAACATATAACAAAGAACCATAGCGTGAGTTGAAGAGAAATATAAGCTTTTGGAAAGACACAAATGTAGTGTGAGGTGAGGAGAAAGAAAGAAGTTTGTGAGAAGAAAGAAATATGAAGTGAGGTGAGAGATAAAAAATATAAATTATAATTATTGATTTTATTAAAAATATGAAAGTCTGTGAGAAAAAACTATGGAAATGGTGAGAGAGAAATTTGGAGAAGTGGGTTGAGAGAAAAAAAAATCATAATTATGAGATTATAAAAAATATTAACATTACTATTTTGATAAAAAAAAAAATAAGGGAAGAAACAAAAGAGTAGATTTGGATATTTAAAAATTAGTACGATAAATTAGTTTTCTTTTATAATAGTATAAATATTGCTAGTTATAACCATAACAAAATATCGTATTTTTTTTAACGACACTTATTTGGTAATTAATTCACTTATCTTTTTTTCCCTTTTTAAATGGATCAATTATAATTATATTATGCATTTTAATAATCAACCAGTTAATATACTACAATTACCAACTCAAATGTTTATTACTTTCCAATAGCTACTAATACAGTAGATTAATACCACAACGCTGGTGAAATTTGCACACATAATCTTTTAGTTATAAAACATCAATTTCACTAACTAAACCAGACCTCGTTGACGTGTATATAGTTCACTTTTCATTCACAGCATTCAGCATTATGGATTATATCCCATCAAATTGAATTTGAATTAATACTCTTCCACTATAAAAAAAATTAAATTTTCGCTACATAAATGACCACAGCTTAAAAATCGTAGAAAATCAATACTATTACTTATGGTTGAATAAAATCAAAGCAAAAACTCAAAATTTTTACTAGAATTAATCAATATCCGCTATGGTTTTTAGCCATAGCCATAATATTTGTTATGATTTTAATCATAGTTAATTTTTTACCACACTTGCAAAAACATAAAAGTTCCGTTGCAAAGTTGGAATTAATTTTGTATTTTTCATAATTTTCACCTTCATTATAATAATTAATCATAATAAAAAATAATATTTTTTCTAGAATCCCCAAGAGAAATGCAGCCTAACCTAACCAAGTTTTGTTTTCTGCTAAAATGGCTGCCACAACTTGGCGACAAAACCTGCAAATACCATATCCGAAAACTACGAAATCCGACACTTGCCATAATTTTGCTTACACGGAACATGCAAGCAACAAACTAAACAAATATATACAGTTAAGCGTATTCGGAAGCTTACGTTTCTGGCAAGCAGTCGACGTCGCTCCTTCAGGCGAGGCAATGTCTGATCCATCTGATGAGACTGGCATGAAAAGAAAAGAGCAGAATGTAGCCAAAGACAACTTGCCGGCCGTCCAAATTAACTTAGGTTGCAGGACTACCGGCAAGTCATCCTTGGCTGCAATCGACTCTCTGCTTTTATCCATGGAAGTCTCTTCGATGGAAATGCATGGAATTCGTCGACCTATACACCATTAATATGTCAAAGTGAGTCGTAAAATTTATGGAGTGTGTGCATATATATATATATGAGCATTATTCCATTAAAAAAAAGGTAGAAAAACTGTTCCTTGTGATCAACAAATATAAATGTATTAATCTTTTGAGCAAATAATAATAAAAAAAAGGTGGAAAAGTGGTGGTCTCGTGGCTAAGGAAAGACCACATCAGTTGAGAAAGTTCCAGTTCGTTCTATCTTTATTTTAGTATGCATAAAGTGTGGGTCGCTATGCTTATTGGCTGAAACTTGGATGACGTGACCCCACTTCCTATTTATGAAAGACAAGACGGGGCAGATAAATTCAAATTTATATTTGACTTTCTGATAATATCATATAATTTATAAGTTTTCTTGCATAGCATTATAATTTATTGTAAGTTAAATAAATTTTTTTTCTGATTAAATTATTACATTTATTTCAAAAAAATCTTATCTGGATCAAATTTAATTGAATTAAACTAATTAACAGTAGACATAATCATATTTGTTAAAAAAATCATATAATAAATATAACGTGGTATGTAATTTAATTGAATTTGATCAAATTTAATCCCAACTGGAATGTTTTGGCGAATTGAATTCTTTAACTTTATTGAATATTTTTATTTAAACTTTTTTCATGTTTGTGGGTTCTTCTTTTTCTTTATTTCTTTATTTTTCCAATAATTTTTGATGATGAAACGGGTCGCCTCATAAACTGGACGTCCCATCTACACTTTGAAAGGATCAATTTCACTTTGCTCAAATTATGAAAAATATACATTTTGCTCCTTTTAATTAATATATTTTTGTGAAAGAAAATTATTTAAGAAAATATGAACCGGAATGAAATAATTATACTGTAAGCTGAATGTTAAATCCAATTACAGTAATTTATAATTTAAGTAACTTAAATTAATCTTTTTACATTATTAAATGCCAGAAATTCTTGAAAGTTTCAATATTTTTAAAAATTTCGTAAAGACACACACACATATATATATATATATATAATTTGAAATAAAATAGACTTATCTTAGAAGGGAGGAACAATATATATTTTTCTATAGTTAAATTAAAGGCCCAAAATGTTCCATGTATACATACATTTAAACAGGGAGAGAGTAAATATTCATTTTAAAGGACAAGAAGCTGTTGACAACTTGTTCCACCCAATTTATTATTAGGGTATATTTTTTTTTAGTAAGTGGATTATAATTTATCAATATTAAATATTTATATTTAATAATAATTGATAATGGTATTAATTATATATTAAGCATCAATGTTAGATAATTATAATTAATCAACACTTTTTATATATTAAAGTAGAACAATACTTGTTACTAAAATAGAATAGACTAACGTCCCATAAGTTGGTGAAGTTCGAACTTATGACTTTAAAATTACGGGGCCTTAATTTCGTCAATTAAACTAGACCTCGTTAATATTATTATATTTATCTTCTAATGATAAACATTACTTGTTAATTTAAAAACAGTATAACACAATACAAGTATATATTAAAATATAACATATAGTCTACATATGTCATATTAAATAATTATTTTATAAAAAATATTATAATTTACTAAGTTGTTGATTAAATTTATTTTTGTATAAAGATTAAATTTATAAATAAAAGTACTATAATTTATTATTATCCAAAATAAAATATACAATATTGGTTAATAATTATAATATACGGTCAATTTTGAGTATAAAAAATTGATAAACTATTGAATATAAAATTAAATATATAAAAATTTTAAAAATAAAAATATATATATATAAAAAGTTGAAAAAATAGAAAAAAAACTCGCGTGGCTCGCGAGCTGATGCATAGAGAGAATTGGAGGTCGAGCCGAGCTCAAATTTACTTAAGCTCAAAATCGAGCCTTTTTAGTCAACTCGACTCGTCTGCCGTCTCTAATCCATATTAAAGAAAGAGTAGTCGTGTATCTAGAAACGCCTCGCTTTGCGCTCTGATGCTGCTGAGTGGTATCCTTGAGAAGAACGTTTTTGCACTAAAACCAATAGAAGTCGTGTTCGTTATTGGATCACTTACATCTCAAAATCAGTAACCGACGTTTTCCCTGTTTTCAGTGCAAATCCGTGCAATATACTCGATAGAATTGAAGTTGATCTTGACAACAAGAGGAAGAGTCCTCAACGGTATATTTCATTTTCCTATACAAAATTTTATATATATATATATATATTAAACAACTTCTGTCTTGCTATTTTTATTTTGATCTACGTATGATGCAAGAATAAGATACATTTATAATTATTAGGGTAACTATAGTAAGTTTTCTTGAAATTTGTTATAGCTATAAATATTTTTTTATTTTGAAAAATACTAACATCATTTCTATTTTAACGATCGTCCAACAACTAGTTCAATTTATTAATCTTCGCTAGATTTTCATTAAGTTTTTTGTAAAGAACGGGCTAAACCATGAATTATAGTTATACTTATTTTTTTTTTAAAAAAACTTATGGATTAACTGCACAATTTTTTATAAAATACTAAAATTTTTCATCCATCTCGTCAAATTTTTTTATAATTTTTATTTTAAAAAAAAAAATACAATAAAGGCAAAGTTGATAATTTTAAACCTTCATACAAAGATTACATAGTTTCAACAAACATTAAGAAAGTATTCATAATTTTTCAAACAATAAGGGAGTATTCCTTATTCATGCTAAATCTCAGAAAAACATATTGTAATTTGCCTTAATTATTTAATTTAAAAAATATATAGGTAACCGTGCATAATTAACACAGGTTCCTACACTATAATTTAGTATATAATGATACGGGCATCAAATACAATTATTCAAACAAATTTAATATGTGCATATTATACAGGGTGATATATATGGGATCGACCCACTTGGAGTTAAATGATTATATCGTCCTCCAAAAAATAAGAAAATGACCTTATACTCTAAGGACCCATATGTTTTTGTAGGATAGAATCTAGTCTACCCGACTCGATGACATTATTTATTATCCTGGCCATTCAATGCACCACGTTGAAGGCTTATGATTCCGTTCACGTTATATTTATGTGATTGATTTAAGCGAATCTAATTTATAAGTATCCCAACTTTATCTGGAGTCTTATGTGGTGTCACACGTTTTATATACAATTTTTTTATCATCAAATCGACTTTTTTTAACACAGTAATCGTGGAGATATATGTAATTGAGGCATAGTCTATGGGTTTTTACCTTTAATTATGGTTGCAAGATCTGCAAATATTAGATCGTGACTCAAATCACATGGGGTACGCTAATACCAAAAATGAACTAATTTTGGTGGTAAATTAAGTAAGAAAAAAAGCACATAGACATGTAATATTGTAATGTCGGTTCGTAAATTCATATATATGTTCCTATTTCAAGTCTCACAATACAAATAAATAAATAAATAATAAATTGTAAAACAGATATATGAATATTTGAAGTCCTTTTTTTTTTTTATTTTTTCTCATAGAGTGCCTATTAATATATCTTTTGATTCTCAAAACGCCACTTGCTCTATTTCAGCTGTATATATATATATTACATTTTTTGTTTTATTTAATATATATACACAAATATGTACATAAAATTTACGTTACTTATTTTATACCAAAGCATTATATACGTAGTATATATATGATAAATAAAGTAAAAAAATGCAATGAGTTTGAATAAAGAATTCAATTTAATAAAAATCAATTTGGGAAGATTCTAATGACCGACGACTACATTTGGCTGCATCAAACTAATCACATCATATTATTTACATTTACGACGAAATCGTCAGTTTTTCATCAAATTATATGTACCTGCAATGAGATGAAAAACATTATATTAATCATATAATTCGTTGAAATTTGACAAAACTTAATCCAAGCTAGAATTTCTCATCTCAATGTAAACCCTTCGCATCATGACATAAACATACGCCAGGAATATGTAGATAAATCAATTGAGCCTGGCATGATAAGCCGAGAACAAACTGTAGCCAAGAACAACTTGCCGGGGCGGAAGAGCAACGACATTCTGCAGAAACCAACACCGCCGGCAAGTCATCCTTGGCTGCAAACCATTCTCCACCTCTTCATGCAAGACTGCAAGAGAAACACACACACAATGTGCTGAATAGGTCTCTCCCTCCACATTCAATTGAACCATGGTTTCACCCTTTATATAGGCAGAGAAACGGGATCCGATAATGGAAAAAAGACATATATAATTTTTTTCCTTTTCTTGATAATGAAAAGAAAAGAAAATGAAATGAATATGTAAGTGAGCTATGAAACGGCAGTGTTGAATGGGCCCTGAAAAAATATTCTTTGTTAGGGTCAACTTTCCGAAAGTGGCAGCCACAAAAATCATTCAGATTCTCATGCCATATTGAAAACAAAGGGAAACTTGCCAAATATGGGCAATCTATCTAACTTTTTTGTGCTCATGAGTAAGTGTCCATGTGGGGGGTGGGGGGTGGGGGTGGGGTCTGGCCAAGAATGGTTGAAATCAGATATGCTTTCGATTTTGAAAAGAGTGGGGAAATGGGAATAGAATATGGTATCCAGCTAGCTATTGGAAAGGAGAGATAAATGTAAACAATTCTCTAATAATTATTCAAAGAATTGTGGAATTAATGGAATGGTCAAGCAAGCAATGAAGAAATAATGACACGAAATATCAAGAATTTGACTATGGAGGAATATAGAAACCGAACGTGGTTCTCTTGCTTGCTCACTTTAAATGAGCAGTATTTACGTTCTATCAATACATTAATATAATAAATTATAAGTTCATATAGAGTAAAATAAATATATATATTTGGTAGAATTCGAATTTATAATTATATCAAATTCGTTTATGGGACTTCAACCTTAACTATTACTAAATTAAGGTATCATTGATTTGTGCGCCCATTTTCGATATCCTTTGATTGGTTGATTATCGTGCCCTTTATGTTTTCAAATTAATTTTTCTCTCCTTCTATTCTTCCAAAATATTATAAATAAAATTTTGGGATGCATGTGTAAGAATCATATGATATGCTATAATAATATTATGAGGTGGGGGTCTGAGATGTAAATGCACATTGACTTAATGTTGAAGATTTTAGAGTTTTGGAGGCATAGAACTAAAGTGGTGGAATATTTATGATCAGATAAGAGGTATCATCGGCCTACACAATATTAACTGTTATAAAAATCAACAATAAAAGGACATCCCATGTTATGTCATTTCATTAAATAGTACCAAAAAAGTCATTAATCAAAGTAACCATGACAGTTTGGCACCCCACACGTTGAGATCTCACAAAGAATAGCAAAAACACAGATCAAGAAGCAAAAAACATAAATCATTATCTTACGCAGGCCGACTGGAACTCGTCCGTTCGGTTATTCAAGGCGTGGAGTGTTTCTGGCTCCAAGTTTTTCCCCTTCCAGCGGTGGTCATCGAGAAAATTCACCGTCTTTGTAGGAATTTCCTATGGAATTCTAGGAGGGCGCCAGTCGCTTGGGAGGAAATCTGCCATCCCAAGGAAGAAGGGGGACTTGGTATTCGGCACATACAGTCCTGGAACGTGGCTCTACTTGCTCGTGTATTATGGAACATTCACCGCAAGGCAGACACGTTGTGGGTACAGTGGGTCAACGGTGTCTACCTCAGAGATGCATCAATCTGGGAATGGCAACCGAAGAAGGGGGATTCTCCACTCCTTCAACGGCTTGCCGAAATCCGCAATAGGATGATCACCGAATTTGGGTCTTCAGAGGCAGCAATTGAGCAGATGACGAGATGGTCCACCCTAAAGGGACTCCAGACGTCGAAAGCCTATGAGTACTTCAGGCCAAAACTTGCGAGGCAGCCTTGGAAAGCAGCTATTTGGAAGGCTTTCATCCCGCCGAAGTACTCGTTCATCATGTGGCTTGGTCTGCGCAACAGATTGGCTACACGGGACAGACTCGATTTCCTCCATGAGGAGGACTTATGTTCACTTTGCATCAATACCAAAGAATCGGCCAAACACCTTTTCTTTGAGTGCCCGTTTAGCACCTACGTTTGGTCACATATCCGAGTATGGCTTGGGATCAACCGACGTATGTCCACCTTGCATAGTGCGGTGAAATGGCTCAAGAAGGAGAAAACCGGATCCTCCGTTCATAACAAAGCACGACACCTCGCTTTGTCATGCACAGTCTACACCCTTTGGCGGCATCGTAACGAATTCATTTTTGAGGGTGCAGTACCCAATCCCGAGGGCCTTATTATTTCCGTGAAGATCACTGTCTATAGGGTCCTCTTGTCACTTTTCCCGCACGGTTTAATTGCTCTTTAAACTTTAGTGTGGGTCTTTTGTATCTCTCCGGGTATACCCGGAGTACCTTGTAAATATTACGGATGAATGAAAACTTACAATTCACCCCAAAAAAAAAGAAGCAAAAAACATGAAAACTTGACTCCCTACAACGGAGTGTCGTTTCATAAACAATAGCAATAAACTCTTTTTAGAAAACAAAATGACAATTTTATACCACAAACGGTGTTGTTTCACAAATAATAGCAATAAATGCATTTTAGCAAACAAACAAACCCCACATGGTGTTGTTTCACAAAACAAAGCAAAAATGCAGTTCAAGAAACATAAAACGACAATTTGGCACTAATAGTACTAATTTAAGTGAGCACATAGTCTAAGTACAACCTAAGTTCAGAAAGTGGTCTAATCTGAACATAAGTTCAAAGTAATTTAAAGTTCAATCTAAATAGTTTAAGTTGGCTTAGTTGGTAACTTTTTTAGTTTTACTTTATTTGTATTATTTTGAAAATTGAAATGCTTGAGATAAGATTCGTGAAACTGAACTCGATTCTTTAATTTTGGGCACAGTCATGCTAAGCTGTTGTGATTTGAAACAATTGAGTTTAGACTAATTATGCTTATTTAATTTTCTTTGACTTGAAAAAGTATTTTAGTTTATGTAGTCGTGAGGCTGCTGATCAGATGTAATCCATAGATTTGTAGGAAATAAGTTTGAAATTAGTAATACACGTTCGAAGTTTTGAGGTTGTCCCCTACCAAAATACACTTAACAGTCAAGTCAGACGACAGGGTGTGTTTTGGGATGGTGCCACTTGTCTCTCATCCAAAGGACTAACTCAATCAGGCTTAGGGTTGGCCCGAGCCACCCTATTGGAAAACAGGCGGATCCTCCAAAGTCTAGGCCTCAATGAAGACTATCTTGATTCTTGGGTCTAAGCCCACATCAAGCAACGTGGAGTATTTTGGGTATTGTTGAAGTAATTATGATCAATTAAACTACTTAAACAAAATGTTTAATTTAGGCAATTATCAAGTACTTTGCGCACGTTTGAACTAATAAGGATAATTTGATTGAAGTATTTTAGACTATTTATAATTAAACAGTTCACATTAATTACATTTACATTTACCTAAATTATTAAATATAATCTTAAATTAGACCTAAAGGCTAAAATTAAGAAAACAATCCTAAATCAGAAACTTTTCCTAAAACTCAGTCAAATTGATGATATATTGACTATACCAATACTGAGTGAACCTAATCCAAATTAATCTAATTCACGATTTAATTATAAATTCCCTAATCAGGACATAATTTCTAAAATTGCCTAAGGGTGTATTTGGATTGATGAACTTGAAGTTATTTCAAGAATTTGGAGAAAAGATTTCAAAAAATTTGAAAACATAGTTCAATATTAGGATGAAATGATTTGAAACCCTTTAAATATAGAATTATCCAAACATATTTGAATGATTAGTAGACAAGTAATGTGTCGTAGAGGCTGCCGTTTTTGCGCCTTTCAGCAGACTCAACTACTTTCTTACAGCAACTCACCTTCTCTGAACAACCATGGCTTGAATTTGAAGAGCCCTTATGCTCAAATTTCTGCTCCTCTACTACTCTGTCATGTAGCCCGTCATTGTTGTGCCTTTCAGCCGATCTTGAGCAACTATTTTCCTTACAGCAACTCGTCTTTGACGAATAATCATCGTGCATGGGTAGTATCTCTGATTCCAAATCTTGATGATCCATAACTTTGGCCTCATGGAGGAGATGACAATTTGCATCACAATCATGCTCGTCAGCAGCGCTGCAGCGTTTCTCTTCCCCACAAGAAATCGAATCAGATGAACACTTCTTGGAGGAGCATGATTGAAGCTGACACTTATATTGAGATTCAACATCAAAACAAGGAGAATTATCAGTACTTGAGGAACAGCCAGGTGTTCTAATACGCTTCTGCTTTTGGACGACATTTGCGTTAGTAGTAGACCGATGACATTTTTGTGCTTGTGTCGGAGTTCCTTGCAGTAGCAGCATGCTGTTGAAGATGACTAACAAGCAAGTGCCGACATCAGTTAGGACTGCAGCCCAAACGAGTGGATGTCCGGCTATTGCTAATCCCAAAACCGCAGCCTTGGTTGAAATTGCTATGATCACGTTCTCGATTATTTTTCTTTGGACTCTCTTTGCTGTACGTAATGCTTTCGGTATCCTTTGAATGTCGTTTGACATAAGAACGATGTCTCCAGTCTCTGTTGCAAGTGCAGAGCCGTTTATGCCCATTGATATACCAACTTCTGCTGCGGATAGTGCTGGAGCGTCGTTGAAACCATCACCGGTCATGGCTGTTGGACCCTCTTTCTGGAGCTCTTTAATTATTCTTACTTTGTCTTCTGGCAGGAGTTCAACGTGAACGACATCTAAAATCCCTGCTAACTGATTGTGATAATATTTAATTAGAAATAATTGCCTTTTAACTACTGAAGTGCAGTTATACCAAAGAACTTCAATTTCGAAGGCTGAATTGCTAGTTACCTGAGACTGTGCATGCTTGGCAGCTGTGTAAGAATCCCCAGTTAGCATCACAGTCTTGATACCCATTGACTTCAGCTCTTCCAATGCTTCCTTTGCTCCCGTTCGACATGCATCAGAGAGACAGAAGATGCCGGCAGGAGATGACCCCAAGAATATGTAACCAATGGACTTTCCTTCTATGTCATAACCTTCTAATTTCGGAACTGGATGTCATAAGTGCAAAGGTTATTGCTGAAGAAGCCCAAAAGAAAAATGTAAAAATATGTGTTTCTTTGGTAGAGTTCAACAAGGTAAATCATCAAATTTTGACAAACTTGTTTGTTGAAAAGTGCTACTTTGCCTAGGGATTCAATATAGACGAGAGTCACGAGATCAAGTTTTTCACCTGCGGTACACCCTGCTCTTGAAGCAACTTTCCAGTTTCCAACGTATACGTCTTTATCCTCAATTCTCCCACAGATCCCTTCTCCTGGAAAAATTTGAAATTTCTCCACTTTTTCAGGCTTCGGCTCAATTGCATGTGCTCTTGCAAAGTCGATGAGAGCAGCTGCCATTGGATGGCTCGATTTGCTTTCGATGCTCGAAATCCTGGAAATATTACCAGAGATATTCAGTTCATACTCCACAGGCATCGTCTACAGTTGAGGAGAATTCAAATGCTACATGACATATACTTCATTAGCCCCACAGAAATATGATAAAAACAGAAAAATGGGTTCATACCAATAAAGCAGTCTGCTTAGGCTAACATTATCCTGGAGGGATATGAAATCCGCCACAAGAAATTCTCCCCTTGTTATCGTCCCAGTTTTGTCAAAGGCCATGATCTTTATATGAGCAAGAGACTCAAGATGCTCGGTTCCTTTGAACAGAACTCCCAGCCTTGCTGCTTTTGATAGTGCACAGAACATGGCAACTGGTGTGGACAAAACAAGTGCACATGGACATCCACTCACCAAAACAACAAGAGCCAATTGGTACCATTCTTTCTTATTCCTGACTCTGAATGCCACAGGAACAATGACCAAGAAAGCCGCTATCGCTAGTATGGCTACAAGAAAGCTTGAAAAGAATATGTGAACATATAAGTGCATGATTTTAAAGACCTAACAAATTCTTAAGGTTTTAAGGACGTACAGTTTCGTACAGAGATGGCATTATGTCAAATTAATTAGAACATATATCACATGTTCATATATTTGTACAAGCATTTCTTTCCTGCTTTGCTCTATATCCTGACAGAGCAAAATATTTTCCTCGACGATTCTAGTAGTAAAATCCTAGGTCCAAACAAAAGCTTAACAGAGTAAATGTTTTCATCTTATTAGTTTGGGTAGGAAAAGAACTTGAAATTACTACCAGGAGCGTAGTATTTGGCACACTTGTCCATAAATCTTTGAGTTCTCGACTTTTTGTTTCGAGCATCTTCTACAAGTTTCGCCGTTCTGGCCACCACACAATCTTCTGCTATTGCCGTAGTCTTAACAGTTATATAGCCTGAAAATTGTGCATATAGAAAACAAATTTCATGGCAGTATCACAAAAGGCAGAGCAAGGAAAGGTCAAATTGTTACCATTGAGATTGATCGTGCCAGCCCAAACAAGGGAGTCCTTCTCCTTGGCTACAGGAAATGATTCTCCTGTCAAAAACTTCTCGTCGACTTCACAGCCACCATCTACGACAATTCCATCAATAGGTATAACTTCACCAGCCTTCACAGCTAGTACCATGTTCAACATGACTTCGTCTGCATTGATTTCTTCACCTGTATCAGCTAGAACAGCCCTTTGGGGTACTACATTAACTAACGATGACATAACAGCTGTAGCCTGTATAAATTAAGAAAAAAATCATCATCAGAAAGTACTTTCCTAGAATAGTAATCAACTCAAAAGTAGACAGACATCTCCATTTCAGACCTTATGGCTTGCCCTCGACTCTAGCCACTGAGCTATTGTAAACAGGAACACCATAGTGCCAGCTTCCCAGTAATCATGAAGAGCAATTGATCCTGAAACTGCAAGATGTAATATGTTATTAGGTTGCTACATGTCCCTACCGAGACCTATGTGTGGCTACTAGACAATGTACCTGCAATCACAACAAGGACGTTGATATCAAGTGTAAGATTGTGAACTGCCAGAACTGCCTTTGACAAAATCGGTAGCACTCCCATGGCAACTGCTCCGATGGCTAACCATCCAAGGGGACTGTAAATGTATTTTAGAAATGAAAGCAAGAGTAATACACTGCTGATGATGGCATATGGCCTTGGCCATTTGTTCTTGTAGTTTGGCTCTCCGTGTACTCTCACATTTGCCTCCAACCTTGCTCGATTCAGTGCTTTAACTGCAAAAGAACAACACCCAGACACATGCAAAAAAAAAAACATAAATCTCCACCACAAGTGAAATAAAATCAATTTTTATACAATCAATGTCACTTCTCAAGTACAAAAGATGGACAATGAGGTATCTCTTTTGACCTAAGTTGTTAGTACTCCAAGTTCAGATTGCAATCAACCAGTTCAGAGCAATTCCCACGTACAACAGGCTTACGGGCCTGGGGTGCAGTAAAAATATAAAAGTTGCATATACGGAGAGGAGAATATGCTCGAAAACAAGAACTGCATGCGTCATAGATATGATCAACAACATGATAATCTTGCCAACTTTTTTCATAAATCTAACTTTTTCGCTCGTCTATCCCTGAATCACTCATTAAATATTAAGAACGCTGCAGGCCACCACAGGCTGGAGACAACATTAGAAAAAGTAAAAACTACTTGTTGCATAGCCAGAAGGCCAAAAAACCTAATCTTTCCTTTCTTCTCATCCACCCTTTTCATTCAACTGTTCACTTGGTGGATTGAGCATCTAACTAAACTGCATCCATATCTACCAGAACTAAAATCAGCAATGCATGAATCATTGAAAACGAAAATTATGACAAAAAATACACAGAAATAGAGAACAATAACTAGTTAAAGAATTCGTATACAGGTTATGAAACGTATAGTTTTTACCTATTTGAATCTGGGAGATGAGGAGAGAATCATGAACAACAATCACTGTTTTGGTCGGAACTATAACAGAAAAGTCCTTAACTCCATCAAGTGAACTAAGAGTTCTCTCAATCGTTGGACTCTCTGAGGAACAGAAAAGCCCCAGTACATCAAAGTAGCTTTTCTGGAACTTCTTCCCCACATTTTTGTCAATGGCCTCCATTTCCAACTTTCTTCAGTTCCTGTGTGCAAAATTTACGAGGACAGATCTCCAAAGGAATTTCTAACCAGAGCAGTATTGTAATGCCTTGAGCAATTAACTTCACACACACACACACACACACACACACACACACACAAATATCATGTAAAGCAAAGCATTTGATGGTATGAAGAACTGAGTATTTCTTGAAATCTGCCTGAAAATTTATTTTGATTACGGCTTATGCAGAGGGGCCTTGATATGAACAAGTAAGCAAGCTAGTGGGGATTTGCAAAGGAAGCATTTAAATGTATACTATATATAAATCATCATCACTCTAAATAACTAATTTGGTACATTTTTAGATGGACATACCAAATTATCATTATTTATTGAGATAATAATATATTAATATCTATGTAATTAATTGTATGCATGTGAATTGATTACGATTGTATGAATTTCAATAATCAATAGTCAATATACGATAATTATCAATATTAATATGAATAATTAAAGCAATATCTACCATTACAGTTCACCCGGGCAGGTGTTTGCATGATCTTGTTCTTGTGTTTTTTGCCCGAGGCTCATCGCTTTGGCTTGATTAACTCTGATTTGAGGTTTTAATATTATTTTTTTTAAAAAAAAAATAAATTAATAACTACCATTACAGTGATTTGAAAAAAAAATTCAATTTCATCAATTAAATTAGGGTCATTCGCCTCTTATTCGACTCATTATTTAAAATCTTTATCATTTTTATTTTATTGTATTTTTTATTTGATTTGTATTATTTTAAATTATTCCTTTTTACTTATTATAATTTAACAAATATATTGAAATAGCTAAATGCATTAATTTCATATTTTAAAACTTTAAGAACACGAATAAGGTGTGTAAGCAAAACTTATTTGGAAATTTGATATAGCATGAGAAAAATAATGAAAAGAATTTGGTCGTACCATTGCATATCAACCCAAAGAATTGGAGCGTCCGGGAATTTAGAACCCGAGTGAGGTTGGGATGCACGCTTTCAATATCTTTTGATAAGAAATTCGGCATTGTTCACATGAATTTGTATTTATATGAGTTATGAATAATTTAATTAATATAAAATTACTCATTATTGCATGGGTTTTTTAATATATATATATAAAACTGTGATATAAAATAAAAAAATTATAAAAAAAATAATCACAGTGTGAAGGATGAGAAGAACGAAATATGGAGTGAGGTGAGAGAAAATAAATTATAATTATAAATTTATTAAAAATATAAAAATTTGTGAAAAATATATATGTAAGAGAGAAATATGGAGCAGTGGGGTGTGAGGGAAAAAATTGTAATTGTAATATTATTAGAAAAATATTAAAATTACTATTTTGATCAAATTTTTCTTTGAAGCGAATATATAATTATTGGGTAAATTTGGGTATTAAAAAATTTGTGCAACAAATTTTTTTTTTTATAAATTATAATAGTAATCAAGATTTAGAACCGCATCGGTATTCGTGGCATGTTTCCTCTTCACTAAAAGTACCAATACTTTGGTAGCAGCCCTTTTTCTGGACAGCCTACGTTGCTTATACACCCTGATTTCTTGTATGTTTGAAGGAGTATTAACAATTCCAACATTTTTAACTAACTTGAATCCTAAACTGAAAATGTCGATCCAGAAATAATAATAAAGATTTCTTTAATTAGTTGGTAATATTATTTGATATTTTACAAATTTCAAATTATTGTACATGCATCCATCATTACATTTAAATTTCACTATATAATCATATAATAAGATATTAATTACTTATATAGATAAATAAATAAATATGTAAAATTTCTTGATCACGAGGTCTCAGTCTCACCGTCTACAAAAATAAGACATTATCGGCAAAATCTGGAAAGAACATTAGTTCAGAATTTTGACAGCTAGTTCAAATCGCAAAAATCAGGACAAATTAGTTGAGAAATTCCGATCGAGTGGGCAGACATGTCTGGAGTTAAGCTCCAACAGAGGTTTGCACCTTTGGTCCAAAACCTTCTTTCTGCAGATGATACAATATTGTATTGAGAAACACTTTCTAATTAAGTTCATAGATCCTGATCATCAGCCTTCTTGCACTATCCACTTTCAATTGATTCTGAAATGTCTGTGACTAATTACGTATCCGGAGGCCGAATCTGTAAAGGTTTAATCATTCTTACACTTGCTTACGTATTATTACTCGATCACAATTTCTGATAGCCCTCTCAAACTCGCTCCAACCTTTCCATTTCCTTTGCAGCATTCTCTTCTCAAGCTGTTGCAACATCCATGCAATGTTCGTCCTTTGAGCTTATCGTCGTGATTTGCACAGTGGTTTTCCATGCAATGATTGTTATGCATCACCTGCTTATCAGATATTGGTGATTGTGAAGACCCCTTATGCTCACATTTCTGCTTCTCTACTGTCTCATGGAGCCTGTTGTGTTTGTGCCTTTGAGCAGATTTTGAACAACTATTTTTCTTACAGCAGCTCTCCTTCTTAGGACAACCATGGTTGTGTGCTGTCTGGGACTCCAAATCTTGATCATGCATAGCTTTTGCCTCGTCGTGCTGATGACAATGTATTCTCTCTGATTTCAGATCATGATGATCCATAGCTTTGGCTTCATTGTGGTGATGAGCATGTGCATCACAACCGTGCTCTTTAGCAGTGTTCGAGCATTTCTTTTTCCCACAAGAACTTGAAGCAGAAGAACATGTCTCGGAGGAGCATGTTTGAGGCTGACACTTCTTTTGAGATTCAACATCAAAGCAAGAAGAATTATCAGTATGTGAGGAACAGCCAGATGTACTACTACACTTCTGTTTATGGACATGTGAATTAATAGTAGACCGACAACATTGTTTTTGTTGTGCCGGGATTCCTTGCAGTAGTAGCATGCTGTTGAAGATCACTAACAAGCACGTTCCTACGTCAGTTAGCACTGCAGCCCAAACGAGGGGATGACCGGCTATTGCTAATCCCAAAATCGCAGCTTTGGTTGAAATTGCTATTACCACGTTCTCGACTATTTTCCTTCGGACTTTCTTTGCAATACGTAAAGCTTTGGGTATCCTTTGAATGTCGTTTGACATAAGAACAACGTCTCCAGTTTCTGTTGCAAGTGCAGAGCCGGATACGCCCATTGAGATACCAATATCTGCTGTGGCTAATGCAGGAGCATCATTGACACCGTCACCTATCATGGCCGTTGGACCCTCTTTCTGAAGCTCTTTAATTATTCTTTCTTTGTCTTCTGGCAGGAGTTCAGCATGAACAACCTCTAAAGCCCCTCCTAACTGATCGAAGTATTATTTTAGCCAATTTGTTTACAAGAATTTATCCCAAACATAATTACCTTTAGCTACTGATGGTGACACTATCAGTATTTTACCTGAGCCTGTGCATGCTTGGCAGCCGTGCAGGAATCCCCAGTTAGCATCACAGTCTTGATGCCTATTGACTTCAGCTCTTTCAGAGCCTCCTTTGCTCCCGTTCGACATGCATCAGAGAGACAGAAGATGCCGGCAGGAGACGGCCCCAAGAAAACGTAACCAACGGACTTTCCTTCTACGTCATAACCTTCTAATTTCGGAACTGGATGTCAAAAGTGCAAAGGTTATTGCTGAAAAGGCCCAAAAGACAAAAACAATAATATGCTTAACTTCTTCAGTACAATTCAACTAAGCTGATCATATGCTGTTGAAAGTGCTACTTTTCCAGAGTTTCAATGTAGAAGAGATTGAGTTTTTCACCTATAGTACACCCTGCTCTTGAAGCAACTTTCCAGTTTCCAACATATATGTCATTATCTTCGATTCTCCCTAAAATCCCTTCACCTGGAAAAATTTGAAATTTCTCCACTTTTTCAGGCGTTGGCTCAATTCCTTGTGCTCTTGCAAAATCAACCAGAGCAGCTGCCATTGGATGACTTGATTTGCTTTCAACGCTTGAGATCCTGGAGATGTTCAACTCATATTCTAAGGTCGTTTCTACAGGTAAGAAGAATTCGAATACGATAGGAGATATACTTCATTAGTCCTACACAAAAATGATAAAAACATAAGAGAAGCTTATACCAGTAGAGCAGTGTGTTGAGGCTAACATTATCCTGGAGAGATTTGAAATCTGCCACGAGAAATTCTCCCCTTGTTATCGTCCCAGTTTTGTCGAAGGCCGTGATCTTTATACGAGCAAGAGTTTCAAGATGCTCGGCTCCTTTGAACAGTACTCCAAGCCTTGCTGCTTTCGATAGTGCACAGAACATGGCAACTGGTGTGGACAGAAGAAGTGCACATGGACATCCACTCACCAAAACGACGAGCGACAAGTGGTACCATTCTTTCTTATTTTCGACTTTGAATGCCACAGGGACTATGGCCAAAAAAGCTGATATCACCACTATGGCTGCAAGAGAATTCAGAAAGAATGTTTTCCTCAATAGTTCTATTATTAACATCCTATTTCCAAGAAAAGTTTAACAGAGTAAGTATTTGTATCTTAGTGAAAATTTACTCACCAGGCGTGTAGTACTTGGCGCACTTGTCTATAAATCTTTGAGTTCTCGATTTTTTGTTTTGAGCATCTTCTACCAGTTTTGCCATTCTGGCCACCACGCAATCTTCCGTTACCGCCGTGGTTTTAACAGTTATGTAGCCTAAAAAATGTGCACCTAGAAAATGAATTTCATGGCAATATCCAAAGGCCGAGCAAGTAAGTGCCTAACTGTTACCATTGAGATTGATCGTGCTAGCCCAAACGATGGAGTCTTTCTGCTTGGCTACAGGGAATGACTCTCCCGTCAAAAACTTCTCATCCACTTCACAGTTACCTTCCACAACAACTCCATCAATAGGTATAACTTCACCAGCCTTCACAGCTAGAACTGTATTCAACTTGACTTCGTCTGCATTGATTTCTTCACCTGTATCAGCCATGACTGCCCTCTGGGGTACTACATTTACTAACGACGACATAACGGCTGTAGCCTATATGATTAGAAAAAAATTCCATCTTCAGAAAGTACTTGTATAGAATTAACTCAGAAAGAGGCAGAGGTTGCAGTTTGCAGACCTTATGGCTTGCCCTCGACTCTAGCCACTCTGCTATGGTAAACAAGAAGACAATAGTGGCAGCTTCCCAGTAATCATGAAGGGCAATTGATCCTGAAACTGCAAAATATCATATAATTTGTTAGAACTGTAATTAAAAAATTTTAAATCTATGATCCATTATACCGAGACAGACACAACAATGAACTAATAAGTCAAGATGTTCAGATTTATTTTCTGAGATGAACTATGATGTGACCTGTAATTGTCATGAACTAACTATTTGAACATCAGCAGCTCCAGTTTAAGATATAATATCTCCGGTAGCTGCAAGTTTCCATCAAGAGCTAACTCTGTGTCTATTACCAAATTAATGCTTTTGTCTAACTGGAATATGAAAAAGGTTGCTCATAATATACCTGCGATTAAAACAAGGATGTTGATATCAAGTGTAAGATTGCGAACTGCTGAAACTGCCTTTAATAATATTGGTATGATTCCAACAGCAATTGCTCCGATGGCCAACCATCCGAGGGGACTGTAGACGTATTTTAGAAATGAAAGCAGGAGTAATACACCGCTAATGACAGCATATGGGCTTGGCCATTTGTTCTTGTAGTTTGGCTCGCCATAGGCTCTGATATTTGCCTCCAACCTTGCTTGATTCAGTGCTTTAACTGCAAAAAACGACACAAAGACGCAAAAGGATAAACTTCCACGTACCTCACAGAGTTTGAAATAAAATCAATTTTCATTTGTTCAGTGTCACTACTTAAAGACAATAAGAAAGAAAATGAGATATCCCTTTCGACCAAGTTGTTCATAGTCCAATTTCAGGTTGCAATCAGCTGGTCTTTTGAAGCACGCGTACAACAGGCTAACAATTCTGGGGCGCAGTAAAAATCAGAAAGTGATATTTATCTGTATACAGTACTCTTCTTGTGTGTATAGACTTATACATACATGCAAGCATGTATATGTACCTACATACAGAGAGGGGAATTTGCTCTAATACAATAATTGCATGCATCGTCAACATTTTTAACAGCATGATAGCTTTCCAGCCAAATATAGCCAACTTTTTATTCATAAACAATAACTTTTCTTCACAATAACTCATAAAGTATCAAGAAGACCGGCGGCCACCACCGCCTGGAAACAACCTTAAAAAAGGCGAACCTAATTTTCCTTTGTTCTTATTACACCTTTTTCCTTCAACTGTTTTCTTGGTGGATTGAGCTAGCATCTAATTAAATGCATCGATATCTACTAGTAATAAAGGAAGGCAATGCATGAATCTTTTCAAGTGAAAACCATGAGAAGAAAAATACCAAAAAAATAGAGAGCATTTAAAGAATCAATATATCACTGAATTATGCAAACATATATATAATTTTTACCTATTTGAATCTGGGAGATGAGGAGAGAATCATGAACAACAATCACTGTTTTGGTTGGAACTATTACAGAAAAGTCCTTAACTCCATCAAGTGAACTAAGAATTCTCTCAATCATTGGAATCTCCGAGGAACAGCAAAGCCCCAGTACATCAAAGTAGCTTTTCTGGAACTTCTTCCCCACATTTTTGTCAATGGTCTCCATTTCCCACCTTCTTGAGTTCTTATGTACAAGAAAATCATAAGAACAGATGTCAACTACAAACTCACACAAACACACTAGTAAAGTACCACATATATACAAATGTGCATGTATATATCAGTGTGTGAGATGGGGTGGGTGGGTTGTTATCGAAGTGCATGCAGAAGAGTTCTTGCAAACCTTGTGATAATTGAAAAACTGATGATTTCTTGAGATCTGGCAGAAACTATATCTGATAAAAGCTTGTGCAAATCGAAGAAGCTATGTAGTAGCTATAGTGTGCGAAAAGGGTAGATTCAGAAAAAGAATGTGGAGTGGAATTCATGGGCATTCTTCCTCATATCTCTCTCTATTAATGTTGTCATTCTGTCTCGTGGGTTGATACATAAATAGCTCAGAAATCAGTTGGGAACGACAAAGTTGGAATCCTCATGTAAATGCACAATCTCGGCACGCTTGTTGATTGGAATATATGCTGTCCTTCGGTGCCCGCCTGAGGACCGGAATGAGAATTTTGCACCTATTTTTTCAAGTTGTTAAGCGGTAATTAAAGAAATGACAATAATGTTTTACAGTACTTTATCGTGGTATCAATGTGTGATTGATACGTATTTTTCTTTTAAATAAAAAGTTAAAAATATAACTAATTTATATTATATTACCACTAAAATATACGCGATAAAAAAATCATTTATCGAAAACACTAACCTCTTTTGCTTTAGTTTAACAAATTATACTGCAAAAATGACAAAAATGTACATTCTGAATGTTGACTTTAACAATGTATTAGACGATTAGGTACACTCCCCTTAAGGTTGTTAATTATATGTACAAACTATGCAATATCACATTCCATAATTCTGAATCCGATACGATAAGAATTTTCTCATTTTATTCTTTAGTTAGTACTAAATCGAATAAGAATGTTTACCTAATGTCTTTTTTTTTTTTTAATTTCATTGACGGGGTTATTTGCATGAACCTCCCTTAGGACTTCATGTTTAAGTGAAGACTTTCCTTGAGGAAGGTTGACCGTTAGTTGATGGTTAAATATAAGGGTAAAATTATAATATTACTTAATATAAAACGATAAGAATTAAGAATAAAAATGAAGTAAATAATTAATGTGACGTCCAATATTGAAATTATCATGAATATTATAAAGTATATATATATATATATTATTAGATTATCAAACTGAATTTGATTTGATAATTTGAGCGAATAGTAATTTTTTTTATCATTTATCACAGAAACATAAACTTATATATATAGCAAATTAAAAAATAAATATAGAAATTTTATTTACCGTTTAAATATAAAAAGATTTTAAGTTTATGTAGTATACATTTCGTAAATGAATTCAGTCTTATTTTATTAACTTAGCAAAAATAAATAAAATAATATAAGAAATTACTCATAATTCAAAAGGTTATTTAATTTGGACTTATTTTATGTTTGGCTTATAAATAATAAACAATTATTAAGTGTCCAAATTATTAAATTGAAATCAAATTTTCAGATAAAAATCAATTTGATATAATCTAACAATATATACTAAAAATATTATTGCTTGATAATGTCAATGTTGGATGTTTCATTAATTATTTATTTCACTTTTAACCTTAATTGATTTTATTGTTCTGTATTCAGTACAATTATAATTTCACCGTTGTATTTAACCGTTGACTAACAGTCAACTTATAATTTCACGGGAGGTTTTTGTAGCTAATATTTCTAAATTTAGTCGCATTTATTGATCATCAGGTGGAGGGCGATAAGGAGGCACTACAGTAAAATAAATTAAAAATTAGAAGAAAAAAAGAATGGTGACGATTTTAAAAAGAATGATTTTAAAAAAATTATTTTATCACATGAGTCTCACAATAATGATTTTCAAAGTTTAATGATGATTATTATTTTGTCAAAATTATAATTAATAAGAATTAGTGAAAAAATATTGTGAATTAAATTGTCTTCACTTATTGTCACTATAAATGTATTTATTATAACAGCTTTATACACAATTCTTTTCATTAATAATTATACATAGACAATATCAAAATTACTGTCACTCGATATATATATTTTTGCCGCAACTTTAAACTTATTACTTGATATATTGTCACTAATACTAAATTTATTTGCAGTGAAGATGGGATGATTAAGATCGTGCGAAAAATATAATTTTAGTTCATTCTATATGTTGAGAAAGTGTAACATTGTTGTTGCAGTTGTATTTTAGCTGGTACGTACATTTCTATGGAAATTTTTATATATAGCATATGCGGAAATGTTGAAGTTTATGAATTATGACACTTTAATAATAAAGATCTTTTGCCGATGCAACTTAATTCTTATCGTTTAATATCTCTCATCCATTCTGTATAATGTGAGTGCGACACTCCTAAGATAATTTAATTTTGGAGTAGCAACCATCCATAGTGCGAAAGTCTAGGATTCATCACACTAGTGTGTATGTATATATATATATATATATGATAAATTGCAATGAATTTCTATAATTATAATACTCTATTATTATTTGAAGTATAAATTATAATTTCATCCACCTAATTTGATTCTTTTAGGATTTTTTTAAAAATATATATAATAAAGGTAAAGTTTATATGTGTCATACTAAATAACTATTTTTAAAAAATATTAGAATTTACTAATTCTTGATTAAGTTTATTTTTGTATAAAGATTAAATGTATGAATAAAAGTACCACAATATTGAGCTCGAGCTCGAAAAACTTGAGCTCAAAATCAAGTCGGCTTCCGAGCTTTGCCACCCCTAATTGATATTAAATCTAATTACACAAAATTATATCTTTTATAAAATTATAAATATGTCTCTTCAAGTTGTAGTTGTATTTTTTGTACGTTCCAATTTTTATTTAGTTTGTTTTATTAATATTGAAATTGAACTAAAGCGGAAAAACGTATAAATTAAAAATGAAAATATAGCATTAAAGATATGTACATATGAAAATCTTTTCAAATATTTTTTTGACTAAATTCGGAATTGTCAAAGTAACTGCCATCACTTTCTTGACTGTCTCAAATTAAAGATCTAATAGAGCCGACACAGAACCTCGAGGCCAATTCAAACATCCAAGTTAAGTCTATTTTACAGCGAAACGATGTTGTCTTTTGCCTGTCCATTCTCTGCAACCAAAAGATTTAGACGGCGCAGAAGACACACATAATATGTCAACCCAACTATAGGTACGGGGATAATTATATTTATATTTCTTGATTTATGATTTGTTTATATAAATTATTTTTATTTTTAAATAATTATAACTACATCCACTAA
Source organism: Sesamum indicum (assembly GCF_000512975.1). Taxonomy (NCBI): domain Eukaryota; kingdom Viridiplantae; phylum Streptophyta; class Magnoliopsida; order Lamiales; family Pedaliaceae; genus Sesamum; species Sesamum indicum. The sequence goes on along the minus strand of NC_026155.1, from coordinate 10,190,920 downwards.
TTATATTAATATTATTTATATAAAATATCTTTATTTTTAAAAAAATTAAACATTTATTCTAAAAACGTCAACACATTATAAAAATTATCACTATCTGTAAGAGGAATGGGATTTTTTGAGCATTCAGATATTAAGGTGGCAAATTCATTCCATTATTTTTTTATTTTATTTTTTATTTTTGTATAATTTTGGTCAATTGCCGATTAGAAAGTTTTAGGTTTCCTTTGAACTTAATCACGTAAGTGACTAAAAATTAGGGATTTTGCAATTTTGGAGGAAAAATTTGCAAGCATTTTGCATGAGAGGCTGAAAATCACTACTGATCAAATTTATAGGACTAATGTTGTCATTACATTTTGATTTATGTAGTCAAAATTTAGAAAACTGGAATTTATGCAGAGTTATATCCTACAAATTAAAAGGTAGTGTCAATTCTAATTCTACAAGTTTGATGAGTAGTAATTTCAATATTCACGTGCCAAAAAAACATTTAAATTTTCGCTCCAGAATTAAAAGTTCCCAATTCTTAGTCGCGTGAGAGACACTTGATCAAATTCCGATCAATTCAGAATCTTCAACCAACAATGTACTAAAATTGGACAAAATCGAAAACATGATGAAGTAATTAAATTTGACATGATATTTAATGTCCCGACAATGCAATTTTACGAGCCATATATCCCCTATCAATATATAATTATTGGATAAAAACCCTCTCAACTTTCGACATCTCATGTCTAAATTCCAGGCACCACTTCATGCTTAACATCAATTACGCCAACCGGCAGCAACATTAGCAAGATCTCTAGCAGTCCAAGAATATCTTGATGTGCCCAAAATACACTTTTTTTTTTATTTTATAAAAACAATAATTATATTAATATCTCAGTAAACTCACATAAAATAAAATAAATACCCACACATTCATACGAACTCGAACATAGTCAAGTGTGCAAATCCAGACAAAAATCAGGTTCCAAACAGTAAAGCACTTATACATGTGTGTATCATCATAGACCGAGTTTACGGGATTTTCAGTCTATTATTTTTCATTTTGGGGTAAAATGGTAACAGAAAACTATGACAAATTGGATATCCATAAATGTTAGGGAGTGCTATATATGATTTATTCATTGAAGTTTTGTTGAGATTGCACAAGAAAGAGTACTACTTTACGAATCTTTGTCGATCATTATTATATATATAGTACGTATAAATAATAAATATTATGAATTTGGTACACTTCCACTTCAATTCCAGATCATTTGAAAACAAAAAGAAAAGACTATGCATATAAATTAATGAAGCTTTTAACAAGATGCTGGTTGCCGAATATTCCCATCAGACAATCAAGCAGATTCATGGCGCCCGTCGGTGCTCGAATTTATCCACATAATTAAGAATTAGTCCTTTGTCAATGTGCTTCCATCTTCAGGCCAGTACTCCTAAACACTTATTTATTTCGAGTGTTTCATGTCCAACAACAAAATTATCGCTATATAATTAGCATATATCACTATACGTACGTCACGAACGAGTATATTTTGGTATGATCCGCATAATCTGTGGATACGAGTGCAATTTATGTACCATGAAAATTAGTGCAATTTTCACCAGAATTTCATGTTTTCAGTGCAAAGACGAGAAATTAATATAGTATTTCAAAAAATAATTAATTATTTCAAAATAAAATTCCTCGTCTACAATGCATAAATTTTATCCTTTTAATGAAACTTATCATTTAAATGTAGGTATATCGAATCACATACGTACACAAAAAAAAAAAAAAAATTGAATGAAATGCATCTGCGACATCGTAGTCGAAGATTTCATACTTTAATTTATATTTTCATTATTATTCGTACTAGTACAAGTACCCCTGCATTAATAATTCTTGATAATCTTTTACAATAATTGTTTGGATACATATGATAGTCTTCTCTACTTTTTCACTTTGTGAAAGTAACACAGATCTTTATTTTATATTGTCACGGCATGAACAAACTTTTCGTAGATTTATTATTTATATTTTGCTCAACTTTTTCGCTTTGTAAAAGTTGTGTATTTCTTTATTATTTCACAATACTTATCTTGGCATCAACACATTTTCTTCGCTTGTTCAAACCTAAAAATGGAATAATACAAGTTGGAAGATTATGTTAAATTTTTGGTGTAATAATATATTGTGGAATTATGAGAAATCTCCCAGATGCTTACACATATATCCATAAAAAAATGTTGAAATAATTACAAAAATTATCCCTATTTTTTATTGTCATGAATAATTTTTATAATTATAGAAAAGGTATAAATAATTTGTATAAATAAAATATAAATTAAAAAAACGTAAATATAATAATTCATTAAAATATTTACCAAACAGTTTTAACAAATTCAGCTTCAACTACTTTAATGTAAGCAATAGTGGTCGGCCGTGCCTTATCTTTTGACACATATCTCCATTAGGCAATGTGTTCAAAAATGCACCGCCGAGTACACCATCTCAAAGGTGCGTATGAAGTCCAAATCCATCCATCAAACCATTTCTTAGTGCCTCACTATCTCATCATCTTTTTGCTGCCCATGGTGCAACACCCTCTGCATTTCTTTACCAGTTTCCCCCATAATTGCTTTACATCATTGTCCTCTTTTTGCTTTCTTTTTTGGGATAATTATACTTACACTCTTTACATTTATGGTCTATAAATATTCATATTTTATATCTAATTATAAAAACTACATTTGACAATCAGTTCAGAACAAAAAAACGAAATATTTAGATATGTTATTTACACTAAAACAAATAAATTGTAGGAAAAAGATAAAGAAATCTTAACTGGATATGTGTTGTACAGTAACAATTCATGTATATTAACCTGATATATATATATTTCTTTCACTCCCAAATTTTGACGTATCTACTCTTAGTCAATAACACTCCCATCAGTTAGCTTGTCGTCCTCCTCTGAGTCCTCATTTTCTAAGTTTTGTAGGGTTGAACGTAGATCATCCACCTCATTGTGGAGGCGGTGATTCTCCTATCTAAGTTGATCCAACTCATCCTCATGTTGGGCCTCTATATCATTATAAATTCTTCTAATTCATTCGATTCTCCTCCTCCAGCTTGTCGGCTCTTCTCTCATCCCACCAATGGTGGTGAGCTTGTCTTGAGAGATCGTTCCTTAACTCGTCCATCTCATCATGTCTATTACACAGTTTACACTGCAACTAAATTATCAAGCTAGTCAAGTGGCTGTCTTGACCTGATAGACATAGAGGAAAAGAGCTATTATGTGTTGAGTTGTCTAGTCGAGAAGGTGAAGTCATTAGACATCGAATCGCAGAATAATCTACTTGTCTTGAAAAAATTAGAAGCCCCATTTCCAATTGCACGGGGTACTACGCTACTTCTTTCAAAATAAGACAGTACAAGATTGCAATATTACACCACGTCGAGATCCTCTTCTATCAATAGCTCAATCGCCAAAATTTGATAATACAATCTCAAACTGAAAATCAGTGTGGGAGAGGGAGAGAGTGTAGACACAAACAAAAAATATTTTTTAAGCTTGTCTCCTTCAACATTAACCTAGATTTAAACAAAAAAATGTTTCATTTAAAAATTAAATCTGTTTAAATTTAAATTTCAAGTTAATTCAAATTTTTGCTAAAAGATATATATTAAGACTAAGACATCCGCTCTAACACGCAAGCCGAGACGTGCCGGGTTGGGATGGGGAACATGTTTTTTTCCAACAATATATGCAAACTCCGATGACTGAAGGACCAAAATCACAAAAACTTAAAATATTAAAAAGACCTATTTACTATCCTAAAAAGATAAAATATTGAAATATCAAAATTCAAAAAATAGAAGATAAAAATTGCATTTAATCCGTAAATATTATATATGCATGTTACGCATCAATTTGTACTATATAATTCTTCTAAATAACTTCCGGTCATAACACGGAATATATATATATATATGTAAGTATATGCAATTCCAAGTACGCAAACCAAACAATTAGTCGATGTTTAGAGATATAATCCAAAGCTAATTAAAAAATAAATTGCATAATGAATTAAGCTCATTGGTAGCTTTTAAAAAGCAATGCTATTTACTAATATTTTTCTCGTGTTGTCACATCCTTCTCCAAATAGGTAATATTCGTATCAAGTCTTAATTAATACAATCCCACGGTGGGGTTCACATAAATCCAAAAGATAATGACCAATCAAAAGCAAAAGTAAAACATAGTGATCATTTGATATTAATACTCAACATATATATATGTATATGAAAATTGTGATGGCAATGTCTACATAAAAAAATTGTGGCTGTGGAGGTCCAATCTTGGAAAGATTTAGACAACTTAGGCAAAAATTTGGGACCAGATCGACTTTAAAAATAAATGGGGTCTGAGTCTGAATCTGAGTCTGGCCTTTCATCATACCCAAAGGAATGGGGTGAATTTGAAGGTGGGTACATGAGGCATGCAATGTCCATCAGCAATCATGAGTTTTGCTATTGCTAAAGGCCTTCCAAACAAAAGCATTGCTGCTGCCACTAAACTTTGCAATTATATGTTTCATGTATGTGTCGTTTTGTGCTCTACGAATATTGAATTAATTACACGATAAGTGTTGTGTGTTTGTCGCACTTAGATTAATTGAGTTTTGATATGTATTGTGTTTATCGCACTTTGATTAATTGAATTCTGCTGATTTGTATTTTAATGTTTGGAACGATAATTTATTATCATTATGACTATCGAGGCCCTCTGACTATGGAGGAGTGGGTTTGAATTATGATCGATGTTTGGGTGTTGGTATATTTTAATTTTAATTCTTGATTGATTGGGTATAGATATTTGATGATGTATAATTGGTTTTATTAATTGTTGATGATTGAAATTTATGATGTAATTGTAATTATTATTTTTTGAAAAAAAAAAGGAAAAAAAATGTATTTGTGTGTCAATTGTATTAATAATTTTTCCAATAAAGTACAGGTTATGAATGATAATAGGTCAGGATTTTGACTCTAACACGACAATTTCTCATCAGTTAAAGCTTTGAACAGTTTAACAATCTCCAATTGCCTACCAAACGTTATCAATGAGAATGCAATAAATACAATGAACCACACAATAATACTCACCAGATCAAAAACCCCACAGTGCAAACTCCATAGAAGTCAAGCTCCAAATCAGAAAAAAAATATAAGTACCATTCACCATTATGATATTTTTAAATTACGTTTTGTAATTAAGAAAATAATGTCAATTAAATAATAAAAAGGCGATTAGATCGCACTTTTTCTTCAAACAATCATGGCACGAGCTTCCACCTTACAACTACAAATAGAAATATTTTCCAACAATTCAATAAAGAAAATTAAGTTAACAATAAATCAAGCCAAACACGTCAAGTAAAGATGCACAATAACTAAAATTCAAAACTCTCAGCTCCGACGAAGTATTGCAATATTTACGAAGATTCTACATCTTTCTTGGCGTCAGACCCTTAAGCCTTGATGCTAAACAATCCATATTTTTTATCCACAAGTCCGGAGGAGATTATGCATTCAAAAAAAGCTTATAGCCCTTGAACTGAATCATTTTCAAATATTGTAATCGAATTAAATTAAATTTAGAAATTAATTTATCCAAATCTTCTAGTTTTGTAATTCTTTTGTAGATTCAAAATGTATGTGAATAATAATAATAAGTATTAAGTTCATGTGGGTCACCAAAAGGTATAATGCAGGTACAGTCAAGACCTATAGATGCTTTCATTTCACATGTAAAGTTTCAAGGTGATCATGATTATACTTATCATATCTATTCCAAATTAATCATACAAGATATATTTTAATTTAATTTTAGGGTTTAATGCAATTTATCTTGTATCATCTTGTAAATAACTAAATTATCCTTAAAAAAATAATAATTTACTCACTGTGTTTTTTAAAATAAAGCATTTTAAAAAAAATACAATGGGGTAAATTACTATTTTTTTTCATAGGAGGTAATTTGTTCATTTGCAATATCACAGGGATTGCTTGCATTTTTCTCTTTAATTTCAAGAGCACTGATGAGGGATAAATGCATTTTTGGTCATCAAATACAGTCACTAATGTGATTTTGGTTCTCAAATAATTTAAGGTTGAAATTTTGGTACTCAAACTTTAACTACTTTGGCACTTTTGGTCCTTTCATTAACTTTTCCATTAAACTTACAGAAAGTTGAAATGAATTGTTATTTTCCTCCCATTTTGTGGCGCTTTTCAAGTTGTAATGCAATGCGCTCATTTTTCCTATTTTCTTCAAATTTCAAAAGAGAATAAACAAAAAAAAAAAGTTAAATTTAACCAACAAGTTTTCTAAATAATCTTAACATATAATTGTCAATAATAGAAATATTGTCAATAAATTTTAGAAAATTTGTTGTTTAAATTTATTTTTTTCAGTTATTCTCTTTTGAAATTTGAAGAAAAATAGAAAAAATATATGCACTGGGTTCAACTTGAAAAACACCACAAAATGGAAGGAAAATAGCAATTTTTTCACTTTAAATAAAATTTTCGTTAAATTTAACGAAAAAGTTAACAAAAGAACCAAAAATGTCAAAAAAATTGAAATTTGTGGACTAAAATTACAATCTCAAATTATTTAAAAACCAAAATCGCATTAGTAATTATATTTGATAAACTAATGCATTTTATCCCGCACTGATGATGTATGCTAATCTTCTAAAATGAAATAGTTCGCTCAATTTTAACCTTCAATAACTCGTCAAAAATAATTTAAAAGCATAATTTTCATCATTTCCCAGCCATTGTACTATAGCTAGGTTAAGGGTTTTTTGTGTCCTAATTTTGAATAAATTGTAAGAATTTTTAATAAAAACAGATGGATTCTTACTTTTTTTTTTTCCGCAGTACTACCATCCCTTCATATAATAAAAATAATATCAATTCAATAATTTTTAATAGTATGCGGCTCATTACATCATTTATTGCATTGAAATTCAAAAACCGATTCCATACATCAATAGTTTAAATCAACGAACATATTCAAACGAGACAAAAAAACAATAAACTATTATAAAAATAGATATACACTCACAATCACGCAATTGTGCAAACATCTCAAAACAATTAAAATAAAAGAAAAATACAATTTTAGTTTTATAGCTTAAAGATGATATTTTTAACCCTCCAAAAATTAATTTTTGCAAACATCTGACCAAATGAGAATGCAGGATGGTAGCTGCTGATTCGGATCCCAATTTCTGCCAAGTTCTAAGGCATAATAAACGCATAAAAGAATTTGGGCTTTGGCATTCGGTGAGTGTAAGGTCAGAATGAAGCAAAAAAAGGGACAATGTACTGTACTTGGTCCAGAATCCAATGATATATTACAAGGTCCAAACGCAGACAACAAAGCTCAATTGTTTGCTTTCATACAAAATGTGAAAATTTGAATTCTGTTTTGTCAAAGTTGAAGTTGACTTAGATAGAGCAATCGATTCGGGTTGGACTCGAATTCAGGACGCCCCTGACCACACAAGTTTTCAAGTCGTAGACGAGTCTCGAGCTTGGTTCACGTTTTAGTTGTTCGGACTCAAACTTACTTCAGTAATTCTTTTTAATTTATTTTTGTATATTTTATATGACATACGTTTGTATATATACAAAAAAAATATGTATAATTTATTTATACTTACATATAATACAAAAATTTAATATTTTATAAATTAAAATAATGATGTAAATAGTTTATAAACGTCTTAATATTTATATAAGTAGCACATATTCTAAATCTGTTAATATTTCAACGCCTAACACATGCACATATAAATTTATAAAAAAATATTAACCTTTTAATAATATTATTGCCTCATACTTATAAAGTTATAGTAGTATTATTTTTAAAATATATATATATATAGTATTTTAAAATTATTAACCGAATCCAACCCTACGGGTTTTTTAGAATAAAATATTATTTTTAATCTAACATATTGTATATATTATTTTTTATCTAACAAAATATTTATTAAAAAGTAAAAGTACTATTTTATATGTAAATATATAATTTTTGTAATAATATATACTTTTTTAATAAGAAAAAAAAACCATCCCCTTCCCCCCCTCCCGTCCCACCGTCGCTCTGCCCCATCGGTGACCCCCACCCCTGTCCCCATTCCTGCCCCCATTGTTCTCCCCCGCCCTCGCTGCTCGCCACCCCACCTCTATATTAAAATTGTATATTTATGTAATATTACTTATATAAATTTTCATTAAAAATATAATATATATATATACCTTATATTTTTAATTAAAATTTATATAAATAATATTATATAAATATACAATTTTAGATCTAAACCCTTGATTTGAATTGAAGAAAATTTAGGCCATTAATTTCGTTAGTTGAATTTGCTAACTCTTATTTAAAAAATAATAATAATAAAGAAAAGGCGCGTAAACTAGATGAAATTGAGCAAGGGGATAAATTGCATAATTTTAAAAAATACGAGAAAGTAATTTGGTATTATTGTTCACAGGGGTAATTTACTCAAAATAACATCACATGGGGGTAAATAGCACTAATTAAGTTTTTGACTATATATAATGTAAATAGCACTAATTAAGTTTTTAACTATATTTAATTAACATTTATTATGGTTTTAACTATAATCAAATTATTTGTTATGATTTGATCTCGCTTATATAAACAATAGGTAATAGTCATTGCCAACTTGTAGTTAATTAGTATTTATTATACTATTTTATTTTTAATTATAGTAATTAGTCGTTGCGAAAAGTAATATATTTTTATTTTTCAAATGAGGAAAAGAATTGGTGGCAGGCAAACTCACCATTAAGGCCTAAATCAAATTATTGAGATTCTTTTCCTTTTCAATGGTTCATTCTATCACTGAAGCAACTATAAACTAATTTTATTTTTGTTCGCCCCCAACCCCTTGGCTCTCTCAATGAATCCAGAATATTGCACCCACTCAATTAATCCAAGAATTTCACAAAATCCAAATTTCTTAGTAGCAATTTTTCTGGTATGTGTCTATACTTATCACTAATTTTTCTAAGATCTATGTATTTAGTCAAAATATAAATCTTACATATATCGATATTATTATATAGTATTTTAGTAAGGAAAAAATGCATGTCATCCTCATGTGATATACGAATTGTGCAAAATACTCCTCTATGAAAAATGCAAAGGACTAATTTATTTTTTTTTACAAAGAGATCATTTGCTCATTTCATATATTGTAAGGAGTAATTTGCATTTAACCCTTTTCAATTTTGACGCCCGAGCTGCAGCTATACTAGTTGGAAATTGCCTGTGACATATCCCGAAATGCAATAGCCTGCTGTAGAGCTCGTTTATGAAAATCCAGTCGATGGTCGTATTCCCAAAAGCATAACTCCACATATTCACGAAAATCATCGCTGTTCTTTTAGCATGCATTGCAGGCACACACACTGGAGCACAAATCAATCCAAATTCTGTTTTTTTTTTTTTTATTTATTACATATATATATTGTTGTTTCATTTTATATTTCACTCTACATCTAAAGTACACATACATGTCAGTTGGTTGTCCTCATTTTTCCTAATCTTGGGTTTTTGTATAGTAATGCGAAGAGTTAAATACAATTTTCATGTTTAAAGTACATTCACAGTTGCCAACAATTGCCATTAATTTTAGTTAATTAAAACTTGTGTGCGTTATTCTCCGATTAAATAATAATTATTAGTAATCGGGTACGTGCAGTCTATGCCTGTATGAAATATAAAAAACATTTATATTTGTTATAATAATATATTTATGAAAAAAATTATGAATTAAAATCAGTGTATTTTCAAGAATTATTAAGTTTTTAACTTTATATATTACTGACCATAATCATGAATGAGATGCAAAAAGGATGAAGTTTCAAAAGATTTGAATCATCATCACAAAAGTAAATATATCTTAATGATCATAGGAAGATGTTAACCAATAATTATTAAATAAGTATTTAGTTGATAGATTTCACTATAAAATATGTAAATTAAATTTATAGTTACTTTCATGTTGATTAGAAAAAGGCTTATATATATATATATATTTTTGATCTTGTAATTTTTGACACTTTGGTGCTTTTATCCTTTATCATTTTAGAGTTGCAAAATAATCCTATAACTTTTTGATAGTTTGCAATTTTGGTCCTCTCGTTGTCGAACTTTACAATTGAGAAATACCAAAAAGTTATAGGAATATTTTGCAATACTAGAAATATAAAAGATAAAAATACCAAAATTACATATTCGACCAAAAATATATTTAAACCTTAAAAAAATATAGTTACTTTCGTATAGATGAAACCAACAAAATACTAAATTCAGATTTTATTTAGGTTGTCGCACAAAGCAGGTAGCAACACTACAAGAACACAAATAACTAAACAACTTAGTTTAGCCACAACATGGTCGAACTAACTGAACAAGCAACCATAACTTATTGAAACAACCAGCTAGCTAGTCTTTATTAATGTGTGGAATCACCGGACGTCGTACGTATATATAATTGGTTCAGGTTCAACATTTAAAGTAGCAAAGGCAGGCGAAGCCCAAGCCCCTCCTATGACAAGCTCCGTGTTGAGCCCTCTCCCAGTTCCTGCACTGCCTGTCACAGTTGCCGCTGTTCAGGCATACCCCCGACCACGTTTTGCTCATTCTCTGGCAAATTTTGGCTTCTGCAATAATAAACAAGAGCTGACTTTTAATCACGACATATACCAATAAAAAATGGGAACATGACGAACGCATATATATGGATCGATCTTGTTACCACTTTATAACGTGTAATCATGTACAATACGTTGTGATTTAGATGGACGGTCTATAAAGTACAGAGTACGTTAAGACGTTAGCAAATATACTGATCATTTTTCCCCTTTTGGGAAGTTTTAGCCTAGCTATGCATGCGCGCAATGCTACACCTAAAGAAGGGCATGTGTTCGTAAGTGCATAGTTAGCGACATACACACACATATTAGAGAGCAAGCGAGCATAGAGAGAGAGAAGAAAGAAACAGACCATTTGATGCTAAGAGGAGAAAGCAGAAGAAGAGAGCAAAGAAAATGGTGGAGCTAACTTGAAACTTAGCCATATTCGCTTAGTGTACTATATGTTTGAATGAATGTTGTTGTGAAAAGGGGTTGGTATTTATAGCAGTGGATCCATCCCTTACGTACGAAGAAGACTCCAGAGCTGAAGTACGTGTGATAGCATTGAAAAATGGTACTAATTTATTATACGATCTGCAGATAAGGGTTTGAATTGAAGTATAGTATAGTGATGATCAAAGCAAAGGCATTTGACTAAAACTTGTCATGCCTAAGATTGACGCACCCCATGCACCAGCATTTATGAGCTTCTTATCCTTACAACGTTAACCTTCACATGCATTACTTAGTATTTGTCAACTCCTTACCCAACAATTTGCTTGTGCGTATCAAGAATGAGATTACACCACATTATTGCTAGCTAGTTAATTAGTCAGGTGTGTCTCCTGAGGTACTTG
>NC_026155.1:10172320-10179303 GCF_000512975.1 Sesamum indicum | reverse complement strand
TTGGGGGGGGGGGGGGAGCAAATTTCAAGAATTTTATTTACCCCGATGGACTTATTATTGATTTATTACAAATTAAATAAATCTTTTTATGATTAAATTATCTACATAGATTTTTATGTATTAATACATGTGAGAATGCATATTTTCCACGTTATAAAGGTACGTGGTTCAGTAAAAAAAATTGTTTGACCTGCTATAAATAAGTTATAAGTCAATCAAGGATAAATATCAATCTTCATTCAGTTTTTTGTTAATATCAATAAATTTTGACTAATTAACAAATGGACTTATTTGTAAGACGAAAGCAACGTTCAAGGTTGCTAGATCTAATTTTCCAAATTACAAGAGGTTTATTTGTAATTACACCAAATTTCAAGAGAAGGGAGAGAAATATAATTATCCCAAAATATAATTAGAGGGTGTTTAGTAGAACTTATAAGTTTCCCAAAATATTTGATAAGATTATGGATGTCAATAAACAGGGTAAGATCATATCCATATTCATTGACTAACTCAAAAACTCATACCTAGGCCCAATAAATATTATTAGACACCAAACTCATTAAATATATATATATATATATATATTAAATTTGAATTGAATCGCTACCCATCAATACTCATAAGTTTTGTGCACCCAATTTGGATCCAAAAAACCATTTCTATTTTTTTTTCCTCCAATCATTTGAATTATTGTTTATCAATCTATCTAAGTTTAAGTGAATAAATTTTAAAAAACTTAAGACATCATAAAATTATTTATCGTGTAATTCTTTAATTACTATGTATATTTTTTTAATCAATAAATAGTTGAATAATTGATTATATAAATATATAAATTATGCTATCTAGGCATATTTTTCAACATCTTGAAGAAAATATATAATGTTTGGTTAAGTGATAAAATTAAAGCTTAAAGTTCTATATTATTAAATTCCATCTCTAATAAATATGTAGATTTAATATTTTTATTATATTATTATTTAAAAAATATGATAAATAACATATTCTTTGAAAAAATTCTCTAAAAAAAGAGTTATTTGTGAATTGGGTCTCAATAATTTATTGATAAATTATGAATAAAAATAAAAAAATTAATATATATTGATAAATCTAATGTATATAGTAAACAATATGGTAAATTGTTGCTAATTCAAAACACATATTTCTATGTTTTTTTAATCATTTATTTTGATATTAAAAAATATAAGTAATTAATCTATTTTGTCTCGTTTTGGTGATTCTTGCTCCAAGTAAATTTGTGTGAAATATATATCTAATATGTTTTACCATTTGTTCCTTTATTTAAAATTTATTTAGCCTTTTCTCAATAATCTTGTTTTAAATAAATACGTTAAATATTGTCCGACAACATTAGAAAGAAAAAAAAATGGGTCTAAGCCTACCCAAAATAAAAAAATCACATCTAAAACAATGGCATTGGGTTTAGGACCCTTAGGTCTTGAGGAGGTTGGATAGAGTTTGGGTATTATCTATATTATATAAAAAGAAAAAATATTCCAAACTCACAAGCGATTGTTAATAACATCGTTGTCCTAATTTTTTATGAAGTAAAAAATACCCTTCAATCGATAAAATAACTAACTTATTTAATTTTTAAATTTTTTTATTAATTAATAAATTATATTTTTTCTTTATTTCTTATTTTTTTTATTTTTTAATGTAATGTATTAATTTATGTATTTTATTTATACTTATAATATTATTACTGATATATTTTAAAGTATGTAAACAATTTATTCATAATATGCACGCAAAAACGGCATTGCCATAACAACTAGTTTAATAAATGGAACTCATTTGCACGAGTCTGGATAGAATATGACCTTACCTATGGATAGAATATGACCTTACCTATTGATAATTCTATATAAAATGTTTGGGAGTTTAAAAGCTCTTAAAGACACTTAGGCAAAAATTTTATTGAAGAACTTATAAGATCATAAAGTAAGATGTTGTGGAACTTACAATCTCTTTAAAGAAAATGTTATGTTCATCCAACTTTTCTAAAATATTTCATAAGCTCTTAAAATTCAATAAATAAAAATATGCTAATAATTTTATTAGTATTTCTCTTTTATCTTTCATATAATTGACGTTTTCCTCCAAAGTTTAAATTCTAATAATTTGATGGCTTTTTTCTTCGGCCATTGTTACGGTATGAAAAACTTATTTTCGCAAATACTCTAACTTTCTTATTTATTCAAACACTTTAACATCTTATTCTAAAATAACATTAAACATCTTTAAACTCTTCAAATATTTTATAAGATGTAAGAGTTTTCAAATAAACTACCCTCTTAGTCGTTTCCCTCATAGAAAAATGTCCAATTTCTTTTGAGTAAATTAATTACAATTACATCACACCTTAAATATCAAATAATCAAATATATAACTAATTAATAATTACCAGTTACAACAGTATCAAAGAAATAGTTCACAGCATTAAGCAGATTAATGAACTTTTTTTTTTACCAAAATCAGGTCCGATCGAATCAAATTAATTACATGGTAAGTATAATATACTTATTATATAATTTAATCACTTTTTTAAATTATATACTAATCATATAACATATATATTACATTTGTTATATAATTAATTCCGATCAAATCAAATTCCATCCGAATTAGTATTTTTCCAAATTAATTGTACGTTAATGAATATTAAATAGAACAGTTGACTGAGTTATGTATAGAGGTGTACAAATTAAAGGAATTTCCCCCACTCTTTAAGCCGAAAGTTCTGCTTAATTATCCTTAGACTAATAAATCACAAGTACATTAATCTTTCATGTTATGGAGATTAATCATAGAGCAAGTGTGATACACTCGCTATGTGATTGGTCATTTTTCCTTAATTGTACATCAATCATATAACAAATATAATACACTTACCATGTGATTAATTCAAATTTGATCGAATTGGGTCCGGGCTAAAATTTCTGCCTACAAGATTATGATAATTTCGTGCTTCATTACTCTAATGATAATTAAATTAAGCAGAAGCTGCAGAGGCTTCGGCTTAAACAGTGGGGATATGATAATCCTTTCCTGCCCTCTATAATTTAGTAAAATATTGTTTTATTTATTCATATAAGTCAACATTCAATCTGCTTTTGATATTGTTGTCTGCTGCCCGTATTATTAGTTTTCATATCATATAAGTAGTTTAACTATATATATATTTTGTTAATGTAATAATTATTTCTAATCGTATATATAATATCTTGAATTTATATTTTGTAGTAAATATAATATCAATATCAATCTTATTTGTATTTAACTATAATAATCTATTACTAAAAATTAAAATATTTTATCTTTTTTGAATATTAAAAAAATTAAATAGCAAAAAAAAAGGAATTTAAATCCTAGAGAGAGAGTGTGTGTGTGTGTGTAATGTGGATGTGTGTATAAGACAGAGAGAGTGTATAAGTGTACGAATGCGGACACTTTTATCTTATAACATATTAATTTAATATAGTTAATAAGATCTTATAAAAAAAGTTAAAAAAATTAACTTTTTTTTTAAAGAACTTATAATATTCAAATCATCTTATTTTAAGATTCTATAATCTCTTTAAAAAAAAATTATCCAAACAAATATTTAGAACTTATAAGCTCTCAAACATCTTATAAGCTGTCTAGAGGAGTTTATAAGCTTAACCAAACACCCATTTAATTTCATACATTTGAAGCCGTTTTTAGAACCTTAAAGACGGCTAGGTTATTGCATTTTATTTTATTTTATCTAAATAATATATCATAATATTTAATGTTTTAATTAATTTAAATTTAATTTAAATAATTTAACCCATATCTATTCGAAAAGGAAACATAGTTGGGCATGTACCCATATCTATAGAGATATTCGAGAACTACCGGAAGAAGAAGGCTAACGGGAACTAAAATTATCAAGAATTGGACCATTTAATATTTGGGTAAATAGCAATTTATCCATTGTGATATTAAAAATGAGCACATTATCTCACTATAAAAAAATATAGCAATTTACCACCCTATACTTTTTAAAACGAAGCAATTTACCTTCTTATACAGGGAGGTAGATTGCTTTATTTTAAAAATCATAGGGGGGTAATTGCTTTATTTTAAAAAATATAGGGAGGTAAATCGCTATTTATTTTTTTTATAAGGAGGTAATTTGCTCATTTGCGATATCACAAGGGGGTTGCTTGCATTTTTTCCTTTAATATTTTCTCCAATTTAAATTTTTCAATAGTACATTGTTATTTACATTATTTAATTTTTTTTTCGTACATTTGTGTGAAATTTACTTTATGATATAAGTTATGTATAAGATACTATAACTAGGCTCGATATAGTGGCTAATCTTCCACTGGGGTCTTCTTTGAAGCTCTATCGTGAGGCCTTTCTTCCGCTCTGATAATCAATAAATATTATAGTAAAATTTTTTTTTTACTACACTATAAACAGCAACAATTTAAAATCATGATAAATCAATTCTATTAACTATAGTCAAACAAAATTAATGTGAAAACTTAAACTTTTACTACGGTTAATCAATATTATGGCCAACTTAATAGTTTTATCCTAGACTAATTAATGTTTTGGCCTCATCTGTAGAAACAACGGCTACTGATCGTTGTGGGCCCGTGATTAATTTATATTCTCTACAGTCTTTTTCTTTTAACCATAATGATTAATTATAGCAAAAAAATCGTATTTCTTTAAGTGGTAATTGATTTTCTAATTTATACATATAATTGATCCTCCTTGTTGACTGTCATTTCCACTACAAAAAACTCAATTAACAAAGGTGGTACACTCTAGTGTATTGCACTTATCATATAATTAGTTCAGATTCGATTAAACTGGTTTGGATTAGATTTTCCCCACAAAGACGATGATTGTAGAATTTTTCGACTTCAATATCACCAAGGGATGGTCACCTAATCACAAGAGTTAACACATGCAATAATACTCATTTTGATTGGATAAAAGAATGCCAGTTCAATTATAATCTACACAATTACTAAAAGTGGAAATACAAGATTTAGGAAACTCATTTTCGCATTTGGACACATAAACCTAATAAAGATAATATATCTCATTTAAATCGCTAAATGTTGTAAGGGTTCGACAACGAGCAGAACAATTACCTCTGTGTGTGAATTATGCTGGTCTAAACTCTTTTAATGAGTTTAATGTAATTTAAATTTTTATAATATTATAAATGAGTAAATTACCTCATATAAAAAAATAACAGCGACTTATCTTTTATCTTTTTTAAAGTCAAGTATAAATTATTTGTGGCCCATGACCCATAATTCTGATAGGCTCAAACTAAATAAAGGCCCACACCCACAACCCACTTGAAAGGCTCACTATCCAGTCCACTTGCTGGCCCACTACCCGACCCATCACTTGTGACCCGACCCAGGTTCTAACCTATTTCTAATAAACCTAACCCTAGCTCTCTCATTCCACTACTGCATCTCTTCTCTATCTAGTTGCACCTCTCTCTCTTTTTTCTGTCGAATGGCTTTCCTCGCCTTATTTCTCCGATGGCCTTGGGAATCCCTCATTTGACTCCTCTTTTTCTTCGCTCCTTTAATGTTGAGACCCTTTAAATGGTGGCTTTGGCCTTCGGCCATAGCCAACGACTAACAATCTTCTCTTCTCTTATCCTTCCTACTTTTTACTGCAAAGTTCTTTGTGAATTTGTGAAAACCTCGGTAGTGGGTCTTTGTGACCGAAAATTTTGTGGTGGGTCTTTGTGATCGAAAATTTTGTGTTGGTTGGTTGTCTGTGTGAAGCAACCGTGGATTGTTTTACGAGTGGTGCCTTGTGACCATTATCCGTTTAGTTTGGATCTGGTTCTTTGAGCCTAGTGCTTATTACTTCTGTCTTTGTGAATAATTTACATTCTATAATTATCTGTCTTGTCTTGTAATATATAAAGGGTTGTGTACCCTCAATTGTTGTAATAGTTGATAGGGTTCGGTTATTTTTGGAGAAATCCACAAAGGATTTTTCCTCCATACATTAAGTAACTTATCTACCTGTTGAGGTAAATTGCTTCATTTTGTAAAACACAAAGGATAAATTACTGTATTTTTTAAAATATGAAAAGATAAATTGCTAGTTTTTTTAATCGAAGCAATATCACAAAGAGATAAATTTTTATTTTCTTTTTTAATTGAGATAAAAATTGAATTTAATAACTTGAGAAGATATATTTGTGTCCCAAATAATATTGAGATGTCAATATGCATATTTCTTGACACCGATTTTGATATTTTCTTTGCTTTTGGGATCGAAATAAATGGCATACGTCCCATAATCTTTTTATTTTATTTTTAAAAATAAAGCAAGGTTAGAACAATGTATCTTAAAATACAAGCATGCACCTACTATATTTTAATTTAGTTTTTCTGTTATTTTTGTTTAATGCACACACCCAACACACAAACGCACGTCCAAATTCGTATATAAAATCTGTTATAGGAAATCTTGAGTCTCTGGGTATCCTCCTAGGGACACTATATTTCAATTTAGTTATGTTAGTTAATTATGTATATATATATATATATAAACTAGGTTTTTGTCTGCGATAGAGGATGCCTGCTGCCCTAAATGGGCACAACACACAATTTAAATATAAACATGCTGCCATATGTATATATATATATGTATGCTGCTTGTAATTGGGTTCGCAGTCCATTAATCTGTATTTTGGCAACAATTTGTCCGAATTGGGGAATTTGTGGAATTAGCGACTTTCTCACTTTCTGTCTTTTGTACTCGCAAAGCAAACCCCACATCGTCTCATTGTCATCAGCCCTTTGCCCACGCCACCCACCCCACACTCAACAAGATAAAAACTCTTTTTCATGAGATTCTTTTGATTCTCTCTCTCTCTCTCTCTCTCTCTCTCTCTCTCTCTCTCTCCCCGTGGAAAAGAATCGAGGGTTTTG
>NC_026155.1:10110108-10172310 GCF_000512975.1 Sesamum indicum | reverse complement strand
TTCTTTATGGATTCTCGCAACTCCTAGTGATGTTGGAATGAAAAAAGATTCTCTTTCTTTTCTTTTTGTGGTTATTTTTGTTGTAAGGGTATTTTTAGGTGCTAATATGTTGTGTCAATTGCTGGAAAGTAGGAAAAGATTGAATCTTTTCGAGGTTTGGTCTGTTTATTTTTCCCGGGTAGTATTGCTCACCTGTTGACTTTGTTTGCTTCAGTGGTTTGTTGCTTTTGTCTGTTTATTTAGAGTTACCTGCATCGATTTAATGTTTTTACGGCTTTTGACTTCTGGGTGAAAGGGGCTTGATTTGAAATTGAAGAGTTTAAAATCCCACTTAGGTGCTATGATGACTTTAACACAAGGAGGAAGTACTGGAATGTTCTGTTATTGATTGAGTTGAATAGGAAATGGTCATGTAGGATACTTATAGCTGGCTAAGCTGGTCGAGCCTGTCTATGTTATCGAAAATTTGAGAGAATCTAGCACAAATCATTTGAGTTTCCTATGCTGATTGATTAGATTTTTGTCCGATGGCATAGATTTCTTTTCCATGAGATTGAGCGAATGACGAATTCTTTAATGCTTTATCTGAAAGAGGAGAGGGGGAGCCAAGTGGTCACTTTTTAACCTTTTAGGAAATTATTAAGTGATAATGTGGTTGAATAATACGTTTGATCTGATACTAGATTTATATTTTGCTACTTTCAGTTTATATTGAGCATTGGGAGATGCAGGCATGACTATTTTGTGGAGGTGGGTGCCAGTTGACCTCATAATATTATTTGATATGCCTCATTGATTCAATATATGGCAAGTAGTACTATTCATGGAATGTAAAACAGGGTTGTTAAATCCTCAGGGAATCCAACGCTCTTAGGTAAAACTTACATGTGGTGACTATAATTGTTAATAATTGCATCAAATAGTCCTTTCTCAATGAAAAAAACAAGTGGGAACTTTGGATGTGAGGGAAATGCTTTTTAAACTAAGAGGAATGAGGGAGAGGAGATCTGGTGGGGGTGGGGTGGTAGGTAATGTTGTGACATACTAGTTAAATAATTTGTACCATATGTAATCCTCCCTAAGTTCTTCAAATGAAATCCTTTTTATTGCTTTTGGGCATTGATTAGACCAGACGAGCTCTCAGGCCATGAAAGACAATTCTATGGGTTTAGAGCCTGGCTTCACTTGGCAAATCATATTGACAGAGGAAGGGGTGATTCTGTTCCAACGCTATACAATTCAATACAAGATTAATGCGATACACATCTGCTGTTCAAATCTTATGTATTAAAGCATTCAATCTTTTCCAGATTGTGGAATATTATCTGAGAAGACCAGCCTTAACATTGATCAGTTATGCACCATAATTTTCATTGATTATTTTGTAGGTATACTCTGTTACATGTCTTTCTGTGTATATTCCCGTCGGTTATTTTTTGACTCATCAGTTTAAGACTAAACTCATTATCCTGTCTCTCAGGAGCATTCTTAGATGCATTTCCAGGTAAAATTTATACAAGAATCATCTCTAGTATAATGGCAACTGAAAACCCTATTAGGATATCGGAGGGGACAGACAGATGGCCCGTCCTCAAGCAGTCTAACAGGTATGGACCATCATCCGGCAAGATGGCCTTTGAGGATCTGGGTTTGTTCCTGAAAGACAAAAGGTTTGAAAGACTTGAAAAGGATGTCATACCAGGCCGGAGTGAAAGTGCACCGCCAAGCATGGAGGGTTCTGTAGCGGCAATTGGAAATATCCTTTCCCAGTGGAAATCAGCTTGGCATCCTAGTTCGATATATCCATCCACCTCTCCAATTAACCGTGAAAATAAAATGCGGTTTTCTGGCGATCCATCATCTTCTACAAGCCGTACTTCTGATATCAATGTAGACCATAGGTTCAGTGGGCCTCTCAACTCATGGGAAAGCTGTCATATGTTGCAACCCAGTGGTAGACCAGGTAGCAGGAATATGTCATATGCTAAACTTGCTGATGGCTCTTTGCAGTTTCCCAGTAAGAGTCTTCCTGCTCATGAGGAAGAGTTTGAGGATGATCAATCATGTGAACAGAGTGCATCTGTGTCCGTGCAGAAAGCTGCTTTGTTAGGTTATCATAGTCGTTCGTTGGACTCAATGCAGGTAAAATGTGTTTCCTGTAAAGAAGAAAATGGCGTTGTAGACATGAGTTTAGTATCAAAATTTTGTGCTAATATTCGTCATGCTTGCGTGGACATCTATTCCTTGAAGTATGTAAATGACACCCAACCTTGTCTGTGTTTTGCAGATAGAAAAAAATCTAAAGGAAAATAAACTGGTTCCTTTACGTGGCTTAGTTTCATTATTTCTAAATAATAACAATTTCTTGTGTAGAACAGACAGAATGCATATGGCATTTCTGCATGCTCTTCTATATAGTTCTGCAGTTGTAAACTAAAAGCATCCAGTTGCAGGAAGATTCCTACCAAGCTTCGTCACCTTCATATGATCAGTATCGCTCCTTGAGCTATAGATCTATAAAAGAAACAGTTGTGTCTGATGCTGACTCCCATATCATGCATAATGCCACTGTTAACATGTCATCTGCTGGTACAAATACTCCATGCTTGGATGATATCAGGCCAGTCTCGTCACTTGATGGCACAAGGGGCACAGTGGCTGGGCCACCTGCACATAGAAGAGATTTCAATGCTGTAAGAGTTGATATGCAGGATAATCTTTCAACTTCAGTGGCTGTTGATGTAGATAATGCCCATATTGAGACTGTAGAGAGTGTTAATTCATTTAGCTTTTCAAATTTAGACTCTCACAAATTTCAGAAGAAAGAGCAATTCAATCGCCAAAATAATGTGCTGCAACAGCAAGCAGCTCCGCAAGAATGCAGCACTTCTCAAGTTCAGGGCACTTATTCTCAGATTATTTATCCAGGAACAGGCCATGCATATGGTAGCTTGAACCAGTTTCCTTATGGTTCTGCAAGTGTTACAATGGCAGAGTTTCGGCCATTACTCCAGTCATCTGGATTCACCCCTCCACTATATGCCACTGCAGCTACTTTAATGACTCCATCAAGTCCATATCATGCCAATCTGCAGACAGCTGCTTTGTTAACTCCACATTACAGCCTGGGTGGCTACAATTTCAACTCTGCGGTTTTGCCATCGTATCTGGCTGGATATCCCCATCAAGGGCCCATTCCTCTTGCTTATAATAGTGCTTCCTTTCCCACTTCTGGAGTTCCAAATGGAGGAAATGTTCATGGATATGATCTGCAAAATCTGCTGAAGTTTTATGGTCAAGTTGGAGTTCCCATGCAACCTCCGTTCCATATGCAGTATTTCCAGTACAGTCATCTTGGTCATCAAACATCAACAAATGGTGCTGCCGTGAACCAAGTGAACTCTTATGACTCAAAAAGGCAAGCAGAACTAGTTGGATTATCAAATGACTACAAATCTCAATATCCAAATGGTGTCGGCTATGACAATCCGAATCTCAAACGTGGGAACTTGTCAAGTCATAATAGTTTGGCAAGACCAACAAATGCTGGTCCTTTATCACAGTTTCCTAGTGTATCGGTTGTTAGTCCAGCTTTGCAGTATAAAACTGCGGCAGGGACCAAGTTTCCTGGAGGGAAATATAACTTGAACCTTTGTCACTCTTCTAGTGGTAACTCTAGTAAAGCTAATGACCAAAGTTGGAGTGACGTGAGTTTATATTCTTTTCTTGAAGAGTTGAAATCTGGTAAAGGTCAAAGATGTGAGCTGTCTGATATAGCAGGACATCTTGTTGAATTAAGGCATGTTTTTGCCAACCTGTCTTTTGTTTTCTAAAAGCACAAATTACTTATGGAACTAATGAGTTATTTTGTGCTCTCCACTTCAGCGTCGATCAACATGGAAGTAGATTCATTCAGCAGAAGTTGGAGACTTGTAATGTTGAAGAGAAAGCATCTGTTTTTAAGGAAGTAGTTCCACATGCTTCCAAACTAATGACTGATGTTTTTGGCAACTATGTTATTCAAAAGGTGTGTTTCCTAATTTCTTGGAATTTTCTGGTTAATTTTTTGCTCTATATCTTCATCATCCATATAATTCATGTTTTTCTTTATGTCATCAATGTCATTAAGCTTTTTGAATATGGGAGTCCAGAGCAAAGGCAGTACCTTGCAAATCAACTGCAAGGTCAAATCCTGCCATTAAGCTTGCAGATGTATGGATGTCGTGTGATCCAGAAGGTAAATATCCGGGGTTGTGTCTGTCATTATCTGTATATTTTTTTCCGATTCACTCAGTGCTTTTGATTTTTTCATTGTACATTTTCTGCTTGAAACAAGTCTTTCCCCATTATGCTTTACCTAATTGGTGCTTCACTGTTATATCCCATTTCCCAAGCATCCATATTCCTTTCTTTCATCTCCCTGTGCAAGCTCTGCCTACTATGTCATGTTATCATTTGTACCAAAGTAAGTAATAAAGGGATAGCAGACTATCATTTGAGCTGAGAACTAAATACTAGATTGGCTAGATGAGGCCAACACAAGATCGGTTTTGTTGTAAAGTAATAACCATGATGTTCTCAGGTTTGATCAGTTATTATTGCTCAAATCGTTCTTGTGTTTATAATTTCTATCATACTCTTCTTGAATATTCCATAGGATGTGATTTACATGCTACTCAAATCAATTCTTTCTTGATGTTATTTCTCCTTAAAAATGTGTCCATTCAATCTTTCTTTCTGAGATATCATACCAACACAAAAAGTATTCTGATCTTTTGATCACAATATCTCCTTAGGCTCTTGAAGTTATTGATTTAGAACAAAAGTCAAGGCTTGTAAGAGAGCTGGATGGACATGTTATGAGATGTGTTCGGGATCAAAATGGAAATCATGTCATACAAAAATGCATTGAGAGCATTCCCACACAAAATATTCAATTCATAATTTCTTCTTTTCATGGGCAAGTTGCCGCGCTCTCAACGCATCCTTATGGTTGCCGCGTCATACAGGTAAGTTTACATCTGTAGGAGGAGGGAAGACACCTACTTGTTTCTCATTTGCTTCAGTTCCTTATATTTTGTTATAGAATTTGAGATGATCAGTTTGTTTTCTGGGCATATAGAGGGTCCTGGAGCACTGTGGCGATAATACAGAGACACAGTTCATAGTGGATGAGATTTTGGATTCAGTTTGCTCACTTGCACAAGATCAGTATGGCAACTATGTCACACAAGTTAGTTTCTCCTTCTGCTTTTAGTAATTTCTACATTGCTTCTCCACTTAATGGTAAATGGATTCCCCCTCGCCTACTTCAAGGATTTCTTTATAGTTATATAGCTATGGGCGGATTACTGAAATTGTCATTACTTGTCATATTTGATTTGCAAGGTCTTAGTTGGGTGCTAATTTTCATTATGCGAATTGACAGCATGTATTGATGAGGGGGAAGCCTCGTGAAAGGAGTGAAATCATTGAGAAATTAGCTGATTCTATTGTACAACTGAGCCAGCACAAATTTGCATCAAACGTTGTCGAAAAATGTCTGGAGTATAGTGATTCTACTGCAAGAGAAATGCTGATAAAGGAGATCATTGGTTATGGTGATAAGAATGACAATGTGTTGGTAAGTTAATTTAAAGCTCAAACATCAATGATTAACAGCTGTTATCGGTCTAGTTGCCTAGTTTGGTCCTAAATTGCCAGCCGACATATGTATTCTGTATTTACATCTCATCTTAAGAATTTTATAGGACTATAACTATAACATTTTCATAATGACTCTCCAAGTCTTGAACCTCGTGCTCTCCACTAGCAGTTGGAAAATTTCAAGATGTGGGAGTAATAGCAGAGTTTCTTATGTCACTGGGATAATTTCCCTTTTGCATTCTGTTGCTTTTTTCCATACGGTACCGACCCTCATTTATCTTTTCACGTGTTGTCTCTTTTATTTATATGCTAGATTATGATGAAAGACCAGTATGCAAATTACGTCATCCAAAAGATTCTAGAAAAATGTTCTAGTGATCAGCGGGAAGTATTGCTCGGGCTGATACGAAACAACCTCACTGCTTTAAAGAAATATACGTATGGGAAACACATTGTCGCTCGATTTGAACAGCTATACGGAGACGGTTAGTTTTTCATTTCCTTTTGTTCTACATTTTATATCTTTATCGATTTATTGCAGTCAATCTGCTAAGTATCATCATAATTTTCTCTTTGCTTTGAGATGCTAAAACAGTCTGTCTCTCTCATGCAATCTTTTTGCTTTCTGTCTGTTATTTGATACGCGTCTAACTAGAACAAACCCTGGAACCATAGTTATCTCCATATCCCTGTATGATCAGTCATGTCTGAAAATACGAAAACGTTTTGACATATTATCGTGCCCCCATCAGAAATTCAATCCTCAGGATCGTAGTGCGAGGCCAGTATACCTCTGCAGCTGCTGCTGTTGCTTCAGCATTTTAAAGGGCGTCGAATTCTTCGGAAGCGATTCTAGAATGCATTCATATGGCAGAGGTTGTCAACTGACCCTCAATCCACCCTCCAGTTTCCACATTCAGGAATTCTGCTGTACATTATTTCCTATGTAAAGCTTGAAATATGTAAAAAGATAAAACGTTGTTCTCAATCATCTGCATTTGTAGGGTATTTGATCCTGAAGAATGTAATTAACTTCCAGTTTGTGGATTTCTTTCTTATATTTGGAGTTTCTATCAAGAATTTATCAATTTTTACTAAAAATAAGTTGAAAATAGATGGGTCCGGACCCTTATGAAATAGATTAATTTACGATAGAAAGTAAACGAGTGGGATGTCAAGTAAACGCAACCTTATACTGTAAAAAAATAATAGATTAGTGATACAAAAAATTAAATGACAATATCAATATTGTCAGTTTGTCAGTATATAACTATATTCATTTTTAACGATAAGAATGTTTAATTTGTTACAATAACGAATTTCAATTTTAATAACTATTATTATATTGTGAAAATTGTTATTAGCATGGACTAATAATAAAAAAAAATGTATGTCATTGAGTACAATCAGTCATATAGAGCGACGATATACTAACAAGAAATAATAGTTGTAATTATATTGTGTTATCACTATAAATGTGTCACTGATTGTAGTGACAACTTTATATATAAATTTTGTCAATATTGGCTATATATAATTTTATTGGTTACGTATTAAACTCGTGGTAAATAATTATTATTAAATGAAAATTAATATAAAAACTTAAATTATCCATAATATTTTAACCACACTCGTAAAAACGCGATTAATAATCATTCGTGGTTGTGGTCAATGAACATTTACTATGATTATTTACTTTTAATCATGTTAATTAATTATGATTAAATATTAAAATTTTCTAGTATGTAAATACTAATTAATTACAACTACAAAACAATTATTAGCCTTTGTTTTTATGAATAAAACAAAAATATTAATCGCAACTAAAAACTATATCAAATAATAATATCAACATCTTACCTTATAACATTAGCATATTTTTTGTGTACATCAGACACATCACAAATTTATTAAGACAATTAGTAAAAGTAGCTATAAATCTTACTAAACTACACAAACTTCTTGGCCACAAGGAAGAGTGGATTTTTCTTGTGCATGGTCAGACCTGGCTCAATATCATTGTCAATGTCTTCTTTCTTCATCCCGTCAGGCAGTCTCCAATCAAACAGGTAAAGAAGATTGACCATCACGATCTCTAACGTGGCTAGCGCCATCGTAATCCCCGGGCAGCCTCTCCTCCCAGATCCAAAGGGTATGAGCCCGAAATCCGTCCCCTTCAGGTCCAGGGTGAATTTCCTCTCGTCCCCCATAAACCGCTCAGGCTTGAACTCAAACGGGTCCTTCCACAATTCGGGATCCTTGCTTATGGCCCATGCATTCACATGGACTAATGTCTTTGCGGGGATTTCATATCCATCGATCGTGCAATCTTTGATAGCTTCACGTGGGAGGAGGAGAGGTATGGTTGAGTACAGTCGCAATACTTCCTTTATTACTGCATTGAAATACGGCAGCTGTGCCATGGCGATGTCCTCTTCTTCCACCAGAGGCTTATTTTGTGGCATCGGCAGGGCTCTGAGCTCGGCTTGCACCTTCTTCAACACGGAGGGGTTCTTGATCAACGCTGTCATTGCCCATACTATTGTGGTTGCTATTGTATCGGTTGAAGCAAAGTACACGTTCTGCATTACAAGAAAGTCTAGTTATAGTTATTCATTATTTTCAAGAGAATGAAAAAATCTTTATCAAATTAAGTTTGGTCGAACTAAATTAATTATAAAGTAAATATGATACATTCATTATGTGATTGATCACTTTCCCTTATTTATACTCCAATCGCACATAAATATATTACACTTGCTATATAATTTGTTCAAATTGGACCAAACTCTTACAACTTTCCCAAAGAAAAACACCCTATATGTACCAAAATATATACTTCTTTGGATAATAATGTCAAAATATACAGTACTTACGTTTTTTCCCTGCTTTACTTTGCAGTTTAGATCCTCTATTTTAAAGTGAGTTTCATCGGTTATTCCAATTTTTATATATCCGTCATGCTATGTTTAATTAAGAAAATAGTTCATACACCTTTGTGTTTGTACAGTAAAATACTAATTTACAATAGATAATTAGGATCTGAATAGTTTTTTTGAATAGTATATAATATATCTAGAGAAAATTACAATTTTAGCTCCAAAAGTAAGAGCAACAATTTTAGTTATATAAGAATCTATTTTGACAATATTGTCCTATAATCTTAAAAATTTTACATATTGAAAAAAAAAATGATGGAATTGGCTAAAATAGCCTAAAAACAACATTCAATTAAGCTGATCACATGCATGTCGTAAGCACTTTTTCGACCATCTTGACAAATTTCAGTCATTTTTAACATCAATGTGTAAAATTTCTAAAGTTGTAGAACAAAATCAAATTGTCAAAATGTGGATTCGCACATTCCTAACATTGTTATCCCTCCAGGAGTAAAAATTGCAATTTTTCATATAATGCTTTAATTTATTTTTTCATAGTTACCATAAGGACTGCTTTGATGTGATCCAAAGGGATGTCAAATGATCCGTCTTTCCTCAACTGGAGCAATATATCGACGACGTCCCCGTCCATGGATTTTGGCCTATCTGGCTGCTGGTGTTCGTCGAGGAGCTGCTGATAGAACAAATCCCACTTCTTGTAAACTCTTTCCAGATGATCAATCTTTCCCAATACCTTGTCAAGCCAACCAAGCCATGGAAAATAATCCGTGAAATGAAACGCCGAAATCGCTGTCTGGAACTCCCGTATGATATGGTTGAACTCCTTGCTTTCGCCGGACCCATGTTCATACCTCTTCCCAAACGCCATCCGGCAGATGAGCGTGCTGGTGAGGTACGTGATTCTCTCCGTCATATTGATGGTCTCCCCGCGAGAAGCTTGTTCAGACAGCTTCTGCACCAATCGCGAAACTTCATCCTCGCGAATGGGACGGAAGGTTCTCACCCTGGCGGAACCCAACAGATGCAGCATACAGATTTTCCTCATCTCCCGCCAGTACGCGCTGTAGGGGGCGAAGGCGATGTCGAAGCGCTCGTACGAGAGTTTGCTCATCGATAGAAATGGCGGGCGGCTGCAAAACGCCAGGTCTTGGGTTTTCAGGATCTCTTCGGCCGTTCTTGAGGAGTTGGCTACGAGAACTGGCCTGGAACCAAGTTTAACGTACAGTAACGGGCCGTATTCCTTGGAAAGTTGGCTGAAGTACTCGTGGAGGGGTGTGTCGCCGACCTGGTGGAAGATTCCGATCAGAGGAAGCCCCGCCGGGCCGGGAGGCAGGTTTCGTCGGCGTTTACTGCGGATTGCTAAGAGGAGTATAGGGAGAACGAGGAGGAGGAGGAAGAGGAGGAAGTACTCCATTTTTTGATCTTGTGGAGGTGGTGTGTATACTGTGTGTTTTCAGGAAGGGGATACCCCCGCAGACGCTTGCATGTCTTTTAAGAATGCTGTGAGCTTATATAGACACGGGACGTCTTTTATGGAAAATTCTAATTTTAATCTAATTCGATTAAAATTAAATTAATTATATGATAATATATTTATATGTGATTAATGTACTATTAATCAATTACATAGCAAATGTATCATATTTATTTTTTAATTGATTAATTTGATTCGACTAAATCTGATCGGAATTTCTCCATCTTTTATTACACGTTGCTGTAATAGTAACTGACATAATTTTTTTGTGTTAAACAAATATAATTAAATTAGATAACAATTTAAAAATAAAATATCATTACAATACATACATGAGTGTTATATCTGAGCCGTACAATACCTATACGAGCGTGATAAGACTTTAAAATATAGTAAATAATTTTTCATCACATAATAGGGCTTTCTACGATATATATAGGATCTTTTATCACATACTCGTGTTACACCCGCACGTGTATGATAAGCTGCTACATTTTTAAATTTAAAAAGATTATGTATCAACCACTCATTCAGTGATGTGATATGAAAATTAGATTAAAAATTCAAACCGATATCTTTTTAAATTAAAAAAAATGATTAAATTATATTATAAGTGAAAAATTAAACTACATATAGTACAAAATGTGTGTCTAATATCAATTTCTGATTCTATACCTCATAGAAAATCCTTCCACCACATAAATAGGGCTATTGAGATGGGTACCTAAGAACTATTTCTGGGGACCGACATGTCGGTCCCAAGAAAGAATTTCCCACTTATTAATAGGGTATTGAAAGTGACTTGTATGTTAGAGGGTGTTTGGGTGAGTTTATATTTTAAATATTTTATAAAATAATTGATAGTTTATAAAATGTTAAAAAAATATAAGATAATTTTTTTACAAAAATAATTTATAAGCTCTGAAAATAAGATATTATGATTATGTATGAACTCTTTAAAAGAAAATAACGAGTTGGTAATTTATTTTCAAGATCTTAACAAATGACTTTAGATTAAGAGTAAATTACAACAATCTTCCCTGAGGTTTGATATAATTACGAATACTCCCCTGTTATTTGAAAAATTATAAATACCCTTCTAATGTTAGATGAAATTATGTAATCCTTGAATGAAGGTATGAAATTGTCAATTTTACCTTTACTGTATCTTTTTTATTTTTTCTAAAAAAATTAAGAACTTATAAAAAAGTCAAACAATGTAGATGAAAAAATTTTAAAATTTATAAAAAAGTTATCCACTTAGTCCAAAAAAAAAATTAAAAAAATAAATATAATTATAACTCTTAATCCACGAGGACATTTTGGTCAATTCATAGCAAAAAATGGATGAAAACTAACGAATTGGGCTAATTGTTGGACAATTATTAAAATCAAGGGGTATTAGTAACTTTTCAAACAACGAGAGGATATTCTTAATTATACAAACTCATTTTATTCAAAAATAAGTTTATTCAAATATTTAATAAATTTACTTTTTAAATAAGATCTAACATTCTACAAAATGTACGAGCTTGTAAGATCTTTTAAATCAGCTTAATCAAACACCCTCTTCATCCATTCTGGTTCATAAATATAACAGGTTGGAGTTTTATTTCAAAATTTTTATATTATTTATTCTATTTATTATATACACCTTAATTATATGCACAAATTTTTTACTAATTAAATAAAATAAATAACATAAGTTTTATAATTTTCATGTATTAAACATAATAAAAAGTATAATAAAATTTAAAATAAAATAAAATACTATTGATGCGTATGATTTTAGCACAGGTCCAAAGTTTTTGGATCTTTACGTCAGATTTGGGTTGATTGGGGGAAGACTTTTGAAAAAGAGGACCTGCAAACTAAATGGTTAGTACTCTGATGTTTAAATTAGTTCCGAATTTAATAATAGATTAAAGTAAAGATAAATTATGAAGAAAATGAGAATTTCGTATAAAAGAGCACAAAATCATAGTAATAAAGGAGCAGTAAGAAGAGTTCTTGAGTACGGAAGACTGCTTGCCGAGAGGGTACCTCCTCTATTTATAGAGGAGTTGTTCCCCTACAATAGGAGTTCCGCTGAGGGGAATCCGCATGATGAGCGAAAAAGGTGGAATTTTGAGGGTAAAGCTCCTCCTTATCCTCTTCTTAAGCAACAAGTCTCCTGGTGAAGGGGACTCCTTCTACGCGCAGACTCTTATCTAGCAAGGAGTCCTTCCAAGCTGAAGAGTCCAACCTTTTAAGGGCACATTCATTCCTTCAAGCTAGCAGGTCTTCAGATTAAGCTTCTTTCTAGGGCCATATTTTGATAGAGTATGTTTCCTTCTTTGACTGGACTTCGAGGTAGGGAGTACCCTTTTGTTCTGGGCCTAAAGGGCCTCCCCTTTAGGCCAAGCCAGGTAGTAGAATGCTCCTCTTTTGAGCCAAGTATGGTGATTTAGATAGGCTGACCTACGCGCCTAGCATTTCTTATTGGCTCAATCTTTTTTGGACCGTAATCAACTATAAACATGTAAGTTTGAAAAAGAATTATGTTTCTCTAATGGGGTTTTGAAATTATTTATAAGTGGTCCACTTCTTTAATAAATGGGGCTTATATTTGAATATCAATTTCCCGCAATCAATATTGTCGGCAACCCCTATGATTTTTTTCAACATTATTTGTGATTGAATGGATGAAATTTTCCAACATTTTTTCAAACTATAATAAATTTGTGTGTGATTATTTAAAACTTCAAGGAAGGTGTCATTATCCTTTACAAAGGTTAATTAAATGCATGGAATGTCCATAATTGTAGTGGTCTACAATCCATATACGAACTGTTTACTTCTACAAATGTAGTATCCATTATTCATGTCTTACTACCAAACAAATCAAATAATCAAATTGAGTTGATTTATATTTAAATTTTCTCTAAAAATATAAAATTATATTTTTTTTCAAAAAAAAATTAAAATTATACTTTTATTCTTTTTCAAAAATTCATTATTTATACTTGACCCTCTTTCATTACTACAAGAAAATAGGGTATCAGAGACTGAGAATTCCATCTCTGAAACTATGATTTCGTCTGTGAAAATAAATAGCGACGGAAAAATGCATCGCCGCACACTGTGGCTAAATATTATCGACGAAATTTTGTCTCTAATTACGAGACCGAACATTTTATCTCTAATTTTATCGATAAAAAAATACTTTCCGCTTCTAATCTCTCTCTGAAGGTAAATTTTTTGTTTGTACGTATTTATTTTGATAATTTTATTCTATTATTTTTAAAAATATTATACCTTAAAGATAAAAATGATCAAAATATGCTAAAATTACACCTAAGTGGAGCTGAACTTAATATAATTGTGTTCTAATTCATCTTTTATGGCTTAAAGATTATTTAGTAATCTGTTTTCTTTTAAAAAGTAAATTTCAACTTTTTATAGTATAATATCTCACATTGTATTACCAACATTAACATTATATTAATAATTGGGAATTCTAACCTGAAATTTGAACCACTAATTAAATCATGCCATCCAAATAATCACTGCAAAGCAATTTTAATGTATGAGTTGACAGAACAATAATTAATAAGTACACTCACAAATATCTCTACAACGGGCTGTTATAAGGGTATTTATAAGGGTGTTTGTAATTTTTTAATAATGAAAAGATATTTATAATTATGAAACACCTTAGGAGAGCCCGTTATAATTTACCCAAATAATTATGCAGCTCCTAAAGGGTGAAGTGGGCATTACTAATTTACCTTTGTGAAACTTTTTAAAAAATAAAAAAATAGATACAAAAAAATTAGGGTGGGTAAAAAAATATTTTACAGGTAGTATTAGTTCATAAATATGTTTTACAAAAGGACATTTTGGTGTGTTTAATATAAATATTGGATGAAAACCTCACGAAAGCTAACAGAATGAGTTCATTGTTAGACAAATGTCAAAATCAAAACCATTGGGTAATTATTTAAATAATAAGATACATAAATATAATTTATGAATGCCATGAACTTCTTGCACTTGTAAAATAAAATAAGTATTTGAATGAATAAATTAGAAAAAAAATTAAATATAAAATAGAGCAAAGATTTTAAATAGAAATTAAAAATATATATATCAGCTAAAAATGCATAAAAAATTCTCGATTAAAACTCTCCGGTTCACTAACTAAATTTTGTTTGAAAAATTATACCTTCACTTTTGATGTTTGTTTCCGTCTAACAAATAAATCACTCGTTAATTAAAATTTACTAAATTTACTGATATTATTGAAAAAACAAAAATTTATATTCAACCCCGATTGATTTATTACTAACTTACTGCAGGTCAAGTAAATTTTTTTATAATTAAATTACTCTTATACATCTTCACGCGTTAATGCATATGATAGATACATATCTTCACCGTTGTAAAAGTAATTTAGCCCAAAAAAAATTATTTAACTTTCAAGATAATATCAATTTTATTTTAATTTTTTTTATTAATATCAACAAATTTAATGAGTTTTTATCAAATTAGAGACTTACTTATTATATAAAAGTCAACTTGAACAATAGTACGTGTAATTACATCTCAAACCTCAACAAAAAAAAAAACCACATAACTATCCCACTAAAAAATTATATTGAATTTGAGTACATCGCCGAGATTTGGAGGTGTCGTTACTGCCTAGTGAAGTGTGTAACGGCACCTTCTTATGGATTGCGTCAAGACAGGTGCCCATCATCATGATTCCCTTGAATTCAGGTTTTCCTTGGTCTCCACTCGAGAATGCCGTGCTTACCATGTAAGTAAATTGAGTTGCATATACTGCATTATTTTCAAATTTGTTTGTCTCATGTGAGTGTTTGTCGCATTTCATATCAGTATTTATTTTATTTTACTTGAAGTATTATAATTTATTAATTATTTATAATAATATTTATTATCGATATTTTAATTAAATTAATATATTGTTCAATTTACGAAAATATTAATATAATTATATATATAATTACAACTTTAAAATAAGTTACATAATTATAAATATTATTGCATGAAATTATCCCAAAATAGAATTAACTAACGACAATACTAACAGTAACAACTGTTCACCACAAATGTCCCACTAATTACTTCTAGAGATAATTATATTTACAATTTTTTCCATATTAATTCAATTGATTATAAATTTAATAAATAAGTAACAATATTAAAACCACGAACTCGTTAATTGGACAAAGCAAAATTTCCTGTCACCTAATATTTATATATAATTAGTAATAACATTAAATTATAATTTAATTCCTTTCAATAATCTTCTCTTGTTTGTATGTAGTAAAATTTAATATGTTGTATTTATTAAATTATTTGATAAGCTTTTATCGATGGATGTCACTAAATAATTTATTTTCTTCTCAGCATTATTTGCAAGAAAGATGTGTGATGAGGGGAGAGTGAATAGACAGGTGCATGGTGTCATAAATGGCTGAAAGCTTTTTGTCTGTATATCTATAAAATTACTACTAATTATTAAATATATAGTTGGAAGTTGTGATGTGGGTTTATTACCGTAGGATTCGATCATGTGCATGCGTCTGTCTGTCACAGTTGCATGACCTTGACACTTGAATCAACCTGTTCAATAATGGAAACCGATCATTATGTTTGGTTTTGTTTTTAACTTGTTTTTGGGTATTTTGTGGAGATAGAGAGAGAAAAATAAAGATAAATAAAAATAAGTTAGAGATAGTGTGTATGTTTGGATTTTTTTTTGGAGATAATATAAAATAAGTATGTTATGTTTGATGTTGGGTAGTGGGGAGACAAAAAATACTGTTCATTGTCAAATCATATCTCTTTTATATATATTTATATATATATATGTATAAAAATATATATAATTTATTTAGTTGTGAGTGGATTAAAATAAATATTATTTCTTAATTATATATGTATGGAAATGAAAAAAAATAATTTATGTAAATACACTTTTAAAAATAATTAAATGCACTCTAATAATGGATTAACAATATTTTTTGTTAGTTGTTCTATTCGAGGTGATAAATTTAAATACATTATTCAAATAATGTAATATATGAATTAACCACGTAGAATAATTATATTATTTTATATTTTTTAAAATTTTTAATTATTCCAATGATGTAGAAAATATTACGTATAAAATATTAAGTGGTTAAAATAAAATATATTTGTATTTAAAAATCAAATACTTAGAAACAAGACAAAAACATGACAAAATAAGCAATGGCAAACATTGCTTCTGGTTTGGACCATCTCAGAGATGGCCCAAAACTGAAACCAAACATATTTTTTTTATTTTCTTCCTTTTTTTAGTTATAAAAGAAAAAAATAAAAGAGAGGTTGTGAGTGTGGGTAGATTTTAGTTCGTGATATCCAACGTTGGACTTAGATTCTTGATGGGAAAATTTTTTTAATAGGACAAGTGTTGAAAATTATTTTGGCTCTCGACCAAAACAGTAGGTTCAAGTCTACCCACAGGCTACTCAACCTTCCTTGGCCCACTCTCCTCTTAGCCCACTCCCTTTGCCCAGCCCATTTATTTACCCGCTCCCTCTGATTTCTTATTTCCCTAATCTGCTGCAGTAACCCAAATTTTTTCCTCCCTCGTCGTTCTCCATCTCCTCCTTCTTTGTGTTGTCTTTTTCCTCCATTTTCTTCTTCCACCGCCATTAATGACGTCTCACTATAAATACATCTTCCTCAATGACTCTGGAAGTAAATATGACCGAGAACAAAAACATTCTTTCCTTTTCTCCTAACAGTGTTCTTCCTTAATTTTTAAGTGAAAACTTTTGTGGTTTGGAATTATCGTGACAGAGGCTATTTATTAGGGTGATTGAAGCCTTTGTTGTTTGAGTAGATGGGGCCTTTGATGGCTTGTGTAGTTGGAGTCTTTATGGCTTGAGTTGTTGGAGCCTTCGTGGTTTTGAGTTGGGCATAGTAACCGTGTGTGGTTGTGGGCTTCCCCTTTGAATTTACTGTTTATTGGCATTTGCTATGTTTTCTGTAGATGTAATATTATTCTTGTAATATTTTATGTTGTTGTAATATTGATCTGTATTAAGTGTATTTGTAATCCACTAATTTTCTGTAATAATTTGATTAGGGTTTGCCTCAACCAGCTTAGATGCCTACGGCTTTAACGCCTCAGCCATCAACCTGGTCGAGGAGCTTGCCTTGGCACTCCCTCTTCGGACAAGGAGGCGGAGGCAAACTCCTCAAGTCCACGAGGGGTTTCCCTCTCTGAGCTTCAACATCATTTTATACTAACATAGTTGCAATGCCGATGAGAGAAGCGGAAAATAATCACATATTGGCAACAAGAAAAGCAACTAATTGGAATGGGGATTTGGAAAAGATAAACTAAAAACATGTATATTTCCTATTAGACATATGGAGGCATGAGGAAGATAGAGATTAAACAAAAAACAGAAATGCTTATACGTATATGAATTATAAATTTGTGTATAAAATACTATATATCTATGTACTTCGTACATTTTTGTACGACTATCTAAACATAATTTATATTTCTTTGTCATATGTAGCACATTTATTTTCTAAGGATTTTTATTAATTCTTCTAATAAATACATTGTGGGTAATCATCTTCCTTACAATTTTATTTCGAATATCATATTTTATTCCGCCAAACAAACAGGTAGTAAAAGTACACAATTATATATTATTATTGGAATCTGCTACAAATGTTGGGAATATAATTATTTCAGCTCACCAAGAAACTGTAGCGGAAAAATCTGGTTAGACATGCTTAACTCGAGCTCACAAATGAATTTTTTTTATCTCATTCAAGAATACCAACACATCTAATGCTGACAGATTTATCTTTCTATCCCTAACAAGGCACCTCCCCAAGGAAAAATCGTGAAATTTGAAAACTAGAAACAGACAATACATCAAGCCACGCGACAAACCGCATCAAAATCAGCATCACAAATACCCTATATTCATCAGAACATTTCTCCAAGAAACAAATCTCCATGCCTTCCAAGCATCTCAAGCTTTAAAAATTTTCTGGGAAAGTAACTAGGTCCCTGTTATAGCATGAGATTGACAAATATGATCAAATAGTTGGTTCAAGTCCTGATTACTTTCTGCACACCTGATTTCTTGTGCTATCATTGGTGCACAGCTCTACACAGGAAAATCTATTTCTACACAGAAATCTGAACCAAACACCGCAGTTACAAAGAGATTGCTTCACTTGTTGTTCAACACAATTTCAGAGTAGCCAGTCCCAAGTTGTACTCGAAATAGAGAAAGAAATATTGGAATCCAATACCACTACCAAAGAGAAGGTAGATAAAATTCCACAAAAGAGACATACTGAAACCACCATAAATTTTAAATATAAATATTGTGACCAAATTCACAGGCAACTCGGTAAAACTCTGAACTCTAAACTCGAAATCCAATAATCCAGTACTATCAAAACTTCAGTTTCAATTAAGTAGAAACACTGAGAACTACGCAAGAATGTAACTATGAAGCAAACAAACAATTAACCTAATCGAAGAGTGAGAATCCCATGTCGTCATCACTCTCCTCTTTCTCTTCCTTCTTCTCCTCAGCGGGTGGTGCCTCAGCAGCTGCACCACCACCGGAAGCTGCTGGCGCAGCAGCTGCACCTCCTCCAATGAATGCACCACCACCTACAGCTCCTCCAACGATCACCTGCATTATTCCCATAAATATTAATTAATAATATGACCAAACGACTGTTGCATTAATCCTGGAACCATACACTTGAACGCGTTGAATTGGGTTGATGAAATTCTTCTTCAGATTTTAACGTAAATGTTTCTTGACTCCATTTTTTAGACTACAATTTCTTGGTCTAAACTTTAGGCTTCCCATACCATACTCCCATAACGAGAAATACAGTAAAAGTACATATAAAACTAGGAAAAAAATTTAAATGAAATCCTTCTTTCTCTCACGCGCGTGCATAGATACATACATATCAAACAAAATCTAACATACAACCAGCACAATTATAGTCTATGGTTTATCAGATCTACAGCAATTACGGCGAGAGGATGTTAACGTCATAGAATCACAAGTGCAATAAACGAGAGCTCATGGACCAAAATGCAAATTTCTAAAGTACCTGGAACACGGCGGAGGAAGGGGTGACATAGGAGAAGGAAGACTGAACGGCACCGGAGGAGTCGGCCGAGAGAGCGGCTTGGACGAGCTTACGCTGAAGGTCGAAAGTGCTGTCAGCTGAAGCCTCGAGGTCGCCGTTGAGCTGCTTAGCCGACCATTCGGCGCCGGATCCTTTGCAGACGAACGTAAACACTCCCATTTGTCAGTGATTCTGATCGGTAGGATGTTGATCGATTGGGCTAACAACACTTAAAAGAGTTGGAGAGGGAGAAGCTGCTAGTCGCGTGTGAATTGGGGGCGGAAATCAACCCTAGGGTTAAGGGTTTAAAATTCGTTGGGCTCATATGTAAATGACAATTCTACCCTCAAATTCCTCTTCTAATTCCGGCTTTCTCAATGGGCTTACGCTGGTTGGGCTTCAGGGTCAATCGGTCACATGCCCTACTTAACTATGGACGATTGACAAAATGCAGGTGAAATAAAATACACTTCAGTATATTTATTTGTTTTTTTAAAAAGTTAATTCTTTTCTATGAATAATTTTTAATGCATATTTAAAATCAATTTATGTTTAATTAATTAATTATTTTATTTTTCTTATCTTTTGTTTAATTAAATGAAAGAAATTAATATTTGTACCAACAGCGTGCTTTTCCGAATTTCTTATAGACAATAGCTATGAAAGTTTGAGTTTTGTGTCGTTTTAATTTTTAAATTTTTTAATGTTTAATCCTAGGTCTATTATCGATGCCTTTAATAAAAATTTCCTAAGTCTAATAATTAGGTTCAAATCCAAGTTTCAGTCTAACAAGCTCGAATACTGCTAGTCCAAGTACACTTAATAGACAAGGATATCAAGCCAATCAACCCAATTTTGCCACTTTATTGATAGGCAGTGCCCAAAACAACAAGACCGACACATCAATCATATTCTATAATAAAAGAGTATCAGTGGGGATGGTGTATTTAGCTGGATTCGGTTGATTTTTTATAAGGTAAATTTTTTTATTTTGTGTATTACTTGTTATTAAGAAAAATGGATACGAGTTAGGATTTGTTTGGTTTAAAAGAGAGGAAAAGAGGAGTGGAGGGGCAGAAAAAGTGAAAGGAGAAGGGGGAGAGAAAGAATAATAGTTTCTTTCGAGTTGTTTGGTATGATGGTGAGGGGAGCAAATCTCAAATATTTCCACTTGTTTGATACGAGGAAAATAAATTGAAAAGAAAAGACTATTTTTTATAATTTTACTGAATAGTCATTCTCTTTATTTTGTATTAGAAAATAAAGAATTTATATTACAGATATAATTTTAGTATATCAAAATTTTTAAAACCTTATTAATAACAATATTTATCAAACAAAAATAAGAATATTTTTTATTAATAACAATATTTATCATTGACTTTGATGCAGTATGATGCGTGCGAAAGTAGTACAGGTCCAACAAAGTTGAACTTTGGATTTGGACTTGGACTAAGAAATAAAAGAACTTGAAAAACAGAACCTGTAAAACACATTAGCACTACGGCGCTCAAGTTAGTATCGAATTTAGGAGAAAAATAATAGTAAGAAATAAAACATAATGAGAAATCGTGATAAAGTAAGCAATTTCGTGAGAGAAATTGTGCTGAGAGTGCAATCTTAATGCAAAAGAAGAGTTTGACAATAATATTCCAGTGTCTGAAAGGCATCCCCTTGGGGATCAAACCTGTATTTATAGGGGGATGTCTCCTTTTGGTAAAAGTTTGCACGTGCGCCCTATTTTGGGGCGGGATGGATAGAAGTTGTTAAGATAAGTCATAATCTGGAGGAAATATGTCTTTGAGCTGAATGAGATTCGTCTTTATTTAGGATTCCTTAGTTAATAGATAGCCCTTCTGTTCCAGAAGTTTAGAGCCTTGAGGGGACCTCCCTTGACACCGGTCCTTCATGTTGGCCAAGTGTCATGTATGATAATTTAAGTAGACACCATACATAGACGACTGGACATAGGCCGTCACATGATCATCATCGTTGGGCCATGTATCCAAATCCACGAGTAGCTTAGCCCTTTCCCCCATATGGGTTGTTGGGCTAATATATATATTAAAAAAACAGTCCACAACTTGCATAATTTCTCACTAAATTTTAAATTTTGATAGTTTTGCATTTTTTATCAAATAAAAAATTCATTGACTTGCTCTAATAAAAATCTAATATCATTCTATAATAAGAAAAGCCGCATGTATCCCTATATTGAGGCCTACATATATATTGTACTATGATTTCAAAATAAAAGATACTTATCTCTAGTTTCTTATCTGTTCAACCACATTCTCTTCATATTAGCTTTTCAATGTTTCATTCCTTTTCACCCTTTTACTGTGATCCGTTTGATTTTGTTTTTCTTTTTGT
The DNA here is from genome assembly GCF_000512975.1 of Sesamum indicum. Taxonomy (NCBI): domain Eukaryota; kingdom Viridiplantae; phylum Streptophyta; class Magnoliopsida; order Lamiales; family Pedaliaceae; genus Sesamum; species Sesamum indicum. Next base: position 10,150,731 of record NC_026155.1, on the reverse strand, counting down.
TGTTTTTTCTTCTTTGCAGTCAATAGCCATTACAATTTATTATTATTATTATATAGTTAGATTACGGGCTTAATAAATTTGTTTTTATTATATAATTCAAATAATTATTAGAGTGTGGATGTTGGTTTATTAATATTTTTCTCAATTTTCATATAAATTGTCACGGGTTAACTTCAAATTGCAATAATTTTTGAAAAAAATTAACTATTCTTTTTACTTTCATTTTTGGATTGAACTCATAATCAACTGATATTAGGCCCATTAAGAACCCATATCCAATTCAATATGAAATACAATTTTATTTAAGTCTCATCTATAGCAATTCATTCTAAATTATAACAAATTCAATCTAATCAAAAATTAGTTGGATAGGATTGAACCCATGAATCTTAACCCACATAAAGCAAATGAGCAGAAAACACACGAGTTCATAAAACTTTTTAACAAAGCAATTCGAGTACGCAAAAAAAAAAAAAAAGAAATTGCAAGACATAATACTCAGAACGCATTTGGTAATGTAATTAAAATTTACATAACATATTCTTTTATTGGGTAGGGTGCATTAATTTAAAGCACATTGTTGCAAGTATGAAAATTTGTTATTTAAATCATCTTTGTGTTATGTAGTGGATCAATTTTTTTTCCCAGATTCCTATTTGTGAATGTCCCACTTAATATTATTTCAATATTCTTCAATGCCTTGAATTTCAATATTCTTCAATTTTGTGAATTACTATTAGAGTCATGCCTATTTCATAAGGGTAGTTTATGCACAGTAGCTTAAATGAATTAGCTATCATTTATTAATAATTACTTCACATTTGAAGTGATAAGGAAGGTATGATAATACATTATTTCTCTAGGTAAGTTCTATATAATTCTGGTCAACATAGGTAACCCACGTAATATTATTTCCTTAAATTGAGTTATATTTTGAATTTCATGCTGACAAGGCAAATGCCACGTGCACTCATTTGGTTGGAATAAATTACGTGTAGTTATAATGAACTTTCTTATTATCATTAATTGCATACCCTCCATCTACGTGTATGAATACAAATTCTCTCTAGAGGGCAAAACGTTCCTTCCTCATCTCCAGATCTGCTCTTTGTTCTCTCCATTGTTGGTCAGTGAGCGAAGGTTGTTGAAATGTTTCATACCTTTTTTACTTCACCTTTTTATTACTTAATCGTCTAATTTATGTTTCTATTTTTTTTTTTTTGGTTCTTTGCCGTGCAAGTTGCATATATACACCTTTTTTTTTTTTTTACCATTTTTAGTCTCATCATTTTAATTTCTCTAGCCCAACTTCTTTGTTTTCTTTTTTGGTTGATTTAATTTTGGATTAGATGGATCAGGATATATAATTAACTGAATGAATTTTTCTAAATAATAGGGATTGCCGAAGGCAGTAGTTCTATTCACAAATAGCAGCTAGAATAGACCAGTGCAGTAAAGATGGATTATGTATTTGTTTTTTGCAAATAAATAATAGCTCTTCACATTTAAGTACCATAAATGTTGTAAATTCTAAATGACAAGAAAATGCCTTGACTTGAGACAGATTTGTATATTTAATCCTTTCAGTAAAGTTTTTGCATTACCAAATAAGGAGGGGAAAAAAAGAAAGAATTGATTAGTTATTATTCTTATATTTGATAGAATATGTTGTTTATGTCGAAATAATTGTTTTGCATTTTAAAAATTATATTGAAGCATATATCTTTCAAGCCATTTTCATTTGGTTAGATGTTTCCTGATTATACATAGAGGTTTTCACATATATGTTCAAATTTTGTGAAAATGATTCATAGAGAACAATATATATCCACTTTAAGCATTTGAAGTGGATTGTGTGCAATTAAATTTGTTATTGTTATTATCTCTTTATTTTAGTAAAATATTTTTGAATGAATCTCTTAATTTCATGTTAACATTTAGGAGATTTTGCAGCTCCTGTTAGCTTCTCCTGTGAAGTTCGTCTCCCGAATACATCAAAAGTACGAATCACCATTGATTTGTTGCCCTCATTGCTCAAGTTTACAAAAGGTATCTTTTCATTTCAAACATATTTTCTCTTTCTCTTTTCTTTTTTTTATGAATCTGATTAATATATGCTTTCATCATTCTTATTTTATATTTTGCCTTTTCTTTTATCTTAGATTTTTGCAAATTAGTCCTCTGTTTTAGTGTTTTGAAGAATGTTGTCGTTTATTGATCAAATAAAATTCTATTATTTGTCTTGCTTATGAATGATATTTGTTCGTTATGAAGTAATTATGTCAAGATTGAAATTGAAAAAAATAATTTAGATTCTCTCTCCATGTGGATGATCGATGAAAATAACTTTAATCTCACGAAAGAAAGCATAGAATGTATCCAAATTTTAAACATAAAAATAACTTGAATGTGTTAATTTGAATTTGAAATGAAAACAATCTAAGGAGACTTGTGAATGAAATCTGAAAAAGGAAATACTTTTTATTGAAAGGAAGTAAAAATGAAGAAAAAAAAAATTCATGTTAAAGAAATATAGTGGATCTCATTTGCATTACGTCGTATTATTTGAAGAAATGGGTAAATCAAATTGTTTTAAAATGTGAACGAGGTATCTAAAAGTAAAGAGTTGTAATGGAATGAAGAAAAACATAAAAGGAAAAGAATTGATGTCAAGGACAAATATTGAATCTCATTCGTATGCTCCTTATTGGCATTTATTTTCACCAAGTGTAGAAGTTGGAGCAATTTGACCGATGAGAAAATCAATGAAAACAAAGTAAAATATAGTTCAAAACTTTTAATATACTTGTGAAAATACTGTCATAGATTTCCTGAATGGGTATATAAACTATCTTGCACTTTTATGCTTATTCGAACTAGCAAGGTAGGGCAAGATGTTCCTATAATCATTAAGTTTTGTTTAAGTTCGATATTGATATCTAGACATCATGTTGACATTTTTTGTATCTTCTTTAGAATATTTTAACGGAGACACTATTTATGACATCAAATTTTAGATAGGACAGGAGAAGAAAACAAAACATGACTCACCGGTCCATTCAACCTATATACATTCACTAAACAAATTTCCAAATAGGTAAATCATATTATGCTTTCTTATTATCACGGTTACAATATAATCTTTATCCATAGGTGTAATGAATATGTGAGAAGTAGAATATATAAATGATCATCCTTATCCATTTAAATATAATGACATATTGTATTATCTGAATAATGCTATATTGTATTTGTTGTCCGACAACACAATTAAAATATCATTTATGTTGAAGATTCCATGTTAATTCATGGAAGATGAACCGCACACCACTAAAGTGCATGTTATTGAAAGATGTCGAAAGAATAAATTTACTGGCAATCGACAAAGTCAACTAAAGAGCGGCATGAGCAGGAGGGATCATAAGAGACTGTACTTGGAAAGCAACAAACAATCAAATATGAAATAAAACTATAGGTACTTCGTATTAGGTTAAACTTGTCAAACCGAGTGCACGAGCATGGGGTACCACATCGAAAGGCGTTCAAATGTCGTGCTAGTGAGTTTTAAGTGTTGAAAACACGTGGCGGGTGTCGTCAGGACTCGAGATGGTGGACGACTGATTGAAGGTTGAGTGTGACTAATGCTACAAGGGCGAAAATTACATTCCATTGCAAGACAAAAGAGTCAATCCGTGATAGGTGATCTATATCGCATTTAAGGCCAAAATGCGACTTTAAAAGTTGAACGTTGGATGGGAAGAAGGATGAAAGAGGACCATTCGATTAAGGGCGCAGGTGTAATGGGGACGATATTAAATTATCAAGCAAAGGCAATGTGGTTTCGAGGCAATTAGTGTGTGATTCCAGAGCTTAGGAAATTGGGAATTTTAACTCAACTCTCCCTTCCTGATTTAGCCAGACACATGACACTTGGACAACAGAGATGTGCGACCCGTTGTTGCAGGAGTTGCCACCTGCATTTATTAAGTCCATGACAACAATAAAAGGACTACCAATCTTGAGCTAAGAGGAGGACGAGCAACCCAAAACTCTGAAGAGTTTTAATGTCCATTCAGGTTTATTTTTTTTGTGTTTTTTGTCTTTTGTTGTGGTTTCTCCTTGTGAAGGCTCAAACGACTGAAAGAGGAATTATTATGAATGAATTATAATTTCAATTTCCTCTCATCTTATTCTTCTTCTACTTCCCACCTCCATTTTTGTCTGTGGCTCTGTTAATTTTCCGTAAATTTTAGCTCAATTAATTTTGAATTAGCCTAAGAGCCATTACTTCCTTGAACCTTAAACACACAAAACAATACTCTAACAATGGCTGATGGAACAAGATTGAAAGAAATACAAGAGCAAAAAGACAAGCAAGTGAAGATGAAATCTATGGGCGTCCAGATCAAATGATGGAAGTGCAGGAGAACCTTCAGGCATCAGTACTGAATGTTGAACACAACTTACTGAATGTTCAACAGCAACTCCAAAGTGTGGTTGAGCAACTACAGCAATACAACAAGAACAAGTCTATCCTAGGAGATGGTTTGACTGCAGCCATGGACAAGGGATCTAACTCTAAAGCTGCCATACACAACCCCTTCAAACAGGAAGGGGGTAGCATCTTTAGGCAGGAACAACACAGCTCACAAAGCAAAGGGACCTACAATGTTTTGAACAGACTAGAGTTCCCTTACTTTGATGGGAAAAATGGTAGATGTTGGGTGAGGAGGTGCTCGAGATACTTTGAATTGATACCCATACCTGGATCAAAAGGTATCTATGGCATCTATCTATATGCAAGGAAAATCAGAACTCTAGTACCAATGCTACACTGAAAAAGGGAGTTCAGTTCTTGAGATGAACTGGTGTGTTAATGTCCTAGAAAGGTTTGAGGAGCTGGATAATGAAAGGGTCATGACAGAGTTCAATAAAATCCACCATGAGACCATGGTAAATGTGTACCTGGAAAATGAGCATCCACGGTCAATTGGAATGGCTTAATCCACCCTTTTTCTTTTCTCTGTTAAGCCTTCTATGATGAGGCTTTGATTTCCTTTGTATTGGAATTTTCGTATTTGCTATAACATCTATAGGTTTTCAAATCAAACGAAAAATATTCATGACAATATTGGTGTTTTCTTCTAAATTGGTCCATGTGTATCGAATACAAAAAAAAAATGCATTATACAATGCATAAAAGAACAATTAATGCCATATCTATAATGACGATGCATTATCCAAAAATATGCAACACATAAATTTGTCACATGCTTATCACTATATTATAGACATTTAATGCCACATCTGTAATGACGATCAACTGATAATATAAGTTTAGTGACAATAATTATTTTCTAAGGTTTTTATCATCCAAAATATAGTGGTTTTTGCCATTTTTCACCTGAACATTTTTTTTATACTTTACTATCCAAAGTACATGATTTTAACACAAATCTTATGGGATTAGATAGAAAAGAGAAATGAACAATATCTTTACTTTCAATGCCACCTAATTTCTCAGAGTTAGTGGCTTCAACAATCTCCGACGGTTATGCAATTAATAATCTATGTAAATTCAGCATTTTACGATTAACGGAATATAGAAAAAGAATAGCTTACTCGTCCGTATCTCATTTTTGGTTTCATAATTATAGGAATAGATTAATTCTATCACCGATATGGGACTCAATAGAGTCATTTTACAAATAAATTATCATTGATTTATTGGTGCGGAACTTCTTTTATTGCCCGAACGAGTTATGATAGAATATACTTCTTGTTTAGGTTGAAGAAAAGGGTGGAATAGCTATGATGTCGAAGATACTCACAACATGGAGTAGCTTTTTTATGGTCTCCGTTGCATTATCGGCTAAAATTCGTATTATTGGTGAATCAAGGTCTTTTTTGGAGTATCTACTAGTCAAAAGCATATTTTAAAGACAAAACTCCTAATTACTTTTGTAACGGTTTTTCCGTCGCTTTACTGCCTCTTGTCTTCCCCTTGGCTACGATCTGAATCATATGTATTGTTGGCTCTAGCCCACCTTTCCCTCTAATCCAATAACAGATGTGGGTCTAGGTATTTTCTCCTTCTATAACAGTCGTGGGCCCTTATGACCTGAAATCTAGCCTAACGGACTCCTCTGACTTCACTTCACGATAGTGGAAGGATTGAAGAGGCGATGAGGATCTTCTGTCATACTTTTGAATCTTATATTGGTGCCATACTAATGAGTAACTGACACATTTTTTAATTTGAAATATAATTAAATTATAGCATAATTTAAAAATGAGACTGCATACAATATATGCATAAATATAATATATATATATATATATCACAAAAGTGTAATAAAAGATCCTTCACTAAAAGATAACGACTGATTGACGATGAGAAAGTCAAATAGATAGGCCAAATTCCAACCCTCCAATGCATTGGGTAAAAGTTATACTGTACTAGATCCATCCCAGTATGCCTAGAGCGCACTATCCCTTAGAACGTACCAACCTCTACGTTTATTTTCATTTTCAAATTATCTTCGGATGAGTTAAAATATACCCAATATTTGTCATCATACAAAAACACTTTATCTGGGTGTTTTTAACTGTTTTGACATAAATACACACATATACATAAATATATATAAAAAAAGACATATTTGACAGTGATTTCACAATGAACAGTAATTTTTGTCTCCCAAAACACAACATTAAACATACAATATTTATTTTAAATTATCTTCAAAAACAAATCCGAACATACATACTATCTCTAACACAAACTTATTTATCATTATTTTTCTCTCTCTTTCTCCATAAAACACAACAAAGCACTCCGAAAACGAATCCAAATACTATGCTTGTGTTTCGTGGACATCTTGCTGCCATAATTCGTTTGAATAAGATAATGATAATATCAAAATGTATATAAGTTAATATCGTGAATACATACATTGTGTTTGGATTTGTGTTTTAGCTGTTTTGTTTTGTGTTTTGAAAATAGAGAGAGAAAAATAGAAATAAGTAAGTGTGTGTTCAAAATAGATGATATGTTTGGATTTGTGTTTTGGGGTAATTTAAAATATTTTAAAATAAGTGGTGTATGTATGATGTTGGGATTTGGGAGACAAAAATCACTGTTCATTGTCAAATTATATATTTTTACATATAATATGTATATATATATAAATATTTTATGTTTAATGTTGTATTTTTTTTAGACAAAAATATTGTCAAATCATGTCTGTTTTATATTATGTATATATATATATATTATATATAGAAAGTTAAAAAATAGAAAAATACGCAGATAATGTGTAAAATTATAAAAACAAACATTGAGTGTGTTTTATCTTGTCTCGGCTACGCGAGAATACAAATCCAAACAAAGCAATAGTGTTTTGGACAATATTGAGTATTGTTTGATTTTATCAGATTGGTTAAATGCATACGTGCAGTATCTGTGCATACATATTACTATTTGTTAAGAGATTCTTGCATTTGCTTTGTTCTCTTTACATTTGCAATATACGTGCAGCATTTGTGCATGCATATTATCATTTGTTAAGAATTCTTGCACTTGCTTTGCACTCTTTACATTTGCAATACTTAGCACTAGTTTTCATGGGTAACATGTGGTTATGTGATGCAATTACTAAGTTGGTTGATCCACCTCAGAAACTCAAGATCATTGGACATTTCTTTTGAAGTAGTCTTAACATGTCTTTTGTGTACTTTTGTCTTATTTTATTATTGATTATGCTAAACAATTACTGTAATGATCACAGGAAGTAAAGGGCAAAAGCTTGAGTACATCAACAATGGTGCGCATTATTGAAGGCGAATCCTCTTCTTCCAACAGACGTCGTCGTCCAGTCGTCAGAGGCACTGACAGGTTGAGCGCATTGCCGCAACATATTCTGACCGAAATCTTGTCTCGCCTCTCAACAATTGAGGCTGCAAGGGTTAGCTTTAGTTCAAGAATTTTGACGACTACATGGCGTTTGCTGCCAAATCTTGTTTTCGATTATAGTCAGTTCCCGGCTATGGTGAATAAGGCACATTCTTTCTTGAGATTCGTCGACTGGACTGTTGCTCACCATGATGAATCAGATGTTAAAATTTTTGAACTTCAGCTCGGGCCTACCACTTATTGTGAGGTTTCGATCAAGTACCAGTGGGTGGAATTTGCAATACAGCACAATGTGCAAAAACTAGTTCTTCGTGGAAGAGTTTGTGGGACTCAAAATCTAGCAGATTCCGTCTTTTCATGTCGGTCCCTTGTAAAATTGGAGTTGTCTGTACATGAAATTGTCTTATCTTGGCCTGAAACTATTCAGCTTCCAAACCTCAAGAAACTAAAGCTGAAATTCTTGCTTCTGCCAGAGATGATCACCAGCCAAGATTTGTTCTCAAATTTCCCTGCACTTGAAAAACTCTCCATGTTCTTCTGCAACGTTGCGTCCCTCAATGTTTTTTCCATTTCATCTTCAAGATTAACGGAGTTCACGATGTCTGCCTGTCTAGGGATGGAAAGCTGCTCGATCAGGCTCCAGACTCCATCTCTTTCTAAATTCATATACACCAGTTGGGATCCAAGGGAAAGTGTGCTGCAAGTGCCTCCATGTGCGTTTTCATTGGTGGTTGATGGTGATAATTCTCTCATGTGTAGAGGAAGCCCTGACGAGTTGAGTCAAACTGTAGTTAAACTCACTAGAGAGCTTTTTGGGACAAGTTATATCACTACAGGACGTTGGCTCATTCAGGTAATTTACATTAGTTTTCTTTGTAATAGAATCATGCGTGCGTAAATTTTTAGCGTGCACTATGGTATAAGTACTTATACATAGTTTCTTGCATTTGCTTCAGTATCTTTCTATGGTTCCTGATCTACCGAGGCGACTAGCTTCTGTTAGATACAATTACTTGCTGATGCTGAACGTCAGGGTATGGCCAGTTGCAAGGCACGTTAGAACATTGATTTTGCTTGTTTCCAAATGCCCAATACTCTCAGTGCTCTCTATTGACTTTGTGGTAAGAAGAGATGATATTTCAGCACTCATAAGTATGATACACTTATCATGTGATTGATTCTATATGGTCATACCTGGTTGTTTTAATAAAACTACTCTTGTATTTACTGTAGTTTGTTATGCCAGATGCCACAAGGAAGAATTATTAACCGGGGGAATGGGGGATGTGCAGCAGATTATGGTGTGGGAGATTTTGGTGGCTTAAACGATGTTAGAATAGAGAATTTTGGAGGAAATGTGACAGAAATGGCGCTTGTGAGGCATTTGCTGGCTAGAACACCTCATTTACATATAATGAGGATTGAGATGAACCCTCTTCTGGACGACATTGATGCAGACTTGAAGATCCATCAGATACTTGAATATTGGAGAGCTTCTCCAAGTGCTAATATCATTTTTGACTAATGTCATGTAGTCAATGCAAGTAAACCCCTCTCTTTCTCTCCCACACACACACACACACACTTGCAATTTTAGTACTAGGGTAGCCATTTTGATCGTGTTGAAATTGATTTTGACAATTTGATATTGCAATTATAAAAATTTTCAATTGAAAACAATTTTGGCAGAAAAGCATAACCTGAATAGAAAAGTGCATGTGTTGTGCACATAACGTGCTAATTTGGGGTTTTCAAATCAATTTATGAATTTTCGACCATAATTATCTCTGAAGGACCCCTTTTTATATATTTACGGGACCAATATTTTAATTTTCCCAAAAGGAAAGATAGAAACTTTGACATTATGGGTTTTTGGAATATGAACTGATTTTTATTGTTAATTTTCGACATATGCAGCAGTGTGGTGGAAGACCGAAGCGTCAACACAAGTTGTGTTTGGAGTTGATGATGTTTGGGATTGGTTGTATGTTGTGCTTAGTTGTACTTCTGTTGAATTAAAGTCTAAATTCATATGCTTGGGTGAAAAAGACATGAGTTGTGTGTTAGTTATCTCTATTTGATATTATTAGTTACGTGTGTTGAACGTTATTCGTGTTATTTCAATAAAATTCTTATGTTATAATAATAAAATAAATTTATATAAACTAAAACTTAATAGGTACTTTATAAATAAATATATTATTCTTACAAAATAAAAACATATAGTTAAAAAAAAAATATTGTCTTCTCCACTTTATTTATTATTTTTTTTTCCTATATGTAATATATGCATATACCAATTTATATAAGTAAATTTTATAACTACAAATATGTCACTAACTATATTTAATGATAATTTTAATTTTTGTCACTAATAATTATACATTGTAACGATAAGCACGACCACGATTAGTTTAATCGATGTCTAATTAAGGACAAAATGATGAAAGCAACACTGACTGATGTTGTCTAAAGACTCTTGAACACCAATAAAATCTAGGATTATCCGTAAGATAAGTCTTCAAGAGAGAATAATTATTTGTTTGAATTATTAATTATTCTATAAGATGAGTTGGATTAATTGTTAATTGCCAACAGCCACTTATTTTATAACCTCAGAGAGGTTCAAATTCTTATCTTAATTCTTCGATTATTGAACTCAGTCAGTCACCCTCTGATTAATTAGTTTAACAGTATTAATTACTTTCATAATTTATTTTTTTCCAATTAGACTAATTATTAATGGTCATATGCCAATGCTACTATATATAATTATTTGACAAGAAGTTGAATTGTCCTTGTGATGCTTAGCTACCCAATTAGACGTCTAAACATATATAGACAGAAATTGACTTTGATAATCATTTGTGGTTAACTAGTGATAATTCATTATTAATCAAAAGTAATTAATACAACATTGTAAAAGCAAAACATTAATTATTTTATCAGTAGAAAAAAAAATGACTATTGGCTACAATTTTAATCGCTACGGACTAAAAATTGCGGTAAATAATTTTTATCGACCACGGTTAAATAAAATCGATGCAAAAATATAGATTTTCCACCAAGAAAGTTTTTTGCCACTGCTAAATGTTTTAGCTACCCTCGCAGATACCACGACCAACAACTGTTGCATAGCTGTGGTTAAAAACTATTTACTACGATTATTTTGTTTTTAATAATGGCTAAATGTTGCATTTTTTATACCATATGTTGTTTTTATTTCTCAATTTTTGACATTTAATTTATTTTTCTTTGCTTCCATTCATGTATTTATTGACCAAATTCGATCAAATCAAATCAATTCAATTATATTTATCATGAAATCAATTATTTTTTGAATTATACATCAATCATATTATAAATATACCTGATAAGAAAATGGAATAGATGAAATCAGTAGTTTTTATTAATTAATTATTTTTTAAAATTATATATGAATTAGTTATAGTATAATTATTTCGAATTTAACTGTTCTTTATTTTTCAATAAAAAAAATGGAGAAAATGAAAAAGGGAAAACTGACTAATTCTTTAACCTACTTCTCTCACGTCAGCTCCCCTAGGAAGACAAGACTATTGAATTTATTATAGCAATTATAAATTATTTAATCATTTTATTCTAATAATATTATCCCAAAAAATTAAGTTTCTATTTTAATATAATCTTTTAATAATAGAAAAAACCATGCTAAATTAATGCTATGACATCAACCATTATCAATCACCACATTTTCAACACAATAATTTAAAAATACAGGTAAACTATATTCATCAAATTTTAATAAAAAAATTACAATAACTCAATGAATACATACTCATACGAAGCACAAACCTAAGACACCGTTTTCTTCTAGAGTTGCACAAATTTCTTTACATGCCAATAAATTTCACACCGTCAATTATTATGACGTAGTGATAAAAAATCGAACATGTTACACCCACGTTTGATAGGATTAAACGTATATCCTGATATATATGTTGATTATTATGTAGTTATATCTTGTTTGTCTGGATAGTAAGTCAGTTATAAGGATCTTTACCGACACACATGACACAAGTACAATCCTCTCTGTCTGGGGTTAATCACATCCACCTATCCTGATGCTTGACAATAATTACAAATATCTATTCGTTGTTTGAAAAATTACAATTACTCTTCTCATTTTGACGTTCGTCTAATAACGAACCATTCTATTAGCCTTCATTAGATTTTCATCAATTTTCTATAATGAACTTACTAAAATACCCTTTTAGATTATTTATTATAATTTTTAAAATATATTTATGGAGTAACATACCCTATGAATTATTTATTTACCAACTCAATTTCTTTTATATTTTTTCAATTGATTTTTTTTTCAAAAAAAATCAATAGGATTACACTAATAATGTTCAATCCATCGTTTCAAAATTATATAATTATTTTTCTATTTAAGTATAATATTTATATATTTCAAACATTAAAAAAAATAATCATAATTATACCAAATCACTTCGAGTATCTATAATTTACTGAAATAATAAGAAATTATATGGACCACCTAAACCGATATCTTATGAGGGCTCCGAAAAAATCAAACCAATCATCAGCAACAGTGGAGTTACATCCATACAGCTGTGTTACAGAGGGATACCCCCATCACCCCATCCCCCCATCGGTACAAAAAACTGAAGTTCCAATTTTGGTTTGATGCATGTAATAATTATTATTATATATAGAACTGATGACTCTGAGGACGTCATTACATTAGCTGTCTTTGGTCCCTCTATCCACACCATCATACCCAAGTCAACAAAATTATCTCCAATTTCCCCCCATTCCCTTACCTCACGCATGCTTCCTTTTTCCTACCCACTTCATCAACCCTACATGCATCATTTTTATTTGAGTCAGGTTTAATCGAATAAAATTAATTATAAAGTAAGTATATTGTATTTATTATGTGATTGGCTATTTTTTTTTAAATTGATTATACGATAAATGTGTTATACTTCCCATATGATTTATTCATATTCAACTGAGTTGGATTCGAGCCAGAATTTTCTGTTATTTTCCCAATACTCTTCATGTTATATTTTTATTTTGTTTTAACTTTTATCTTAAATGTGCGAAATTTTGTATCATTTGCGTATTTTCAACAATATTTCATATATATTTATAAATTCTAGTAATTTATAAAGAAATTTTAATTGAAATCAAGTCGAGCAACAATTATGTTATACTTATCATAACATTGGTGCAAAGAGATTGATCAATCGCATAATCAGTACTACAATAATATTTGCTATATATGATTGATGAATGGATACCGGCAAAAAGACTTTCCAAATTTTGTAGTAAAGAATATGACGCATCATTGATATTGTTTACATTACTATTATTAAAGTGTGGAGTCTGTTCCAATAAATTACATCCAAACATTGAAAATAAAAATTATTAGGAATAAAAGTATAATTTACAATAAGTTATGACACTTATAAACAGCAAGAAAATTCTCCAAATAATATAAATATTGTGTTTTGCACTTACTTTTTCTTAGAAAAAAAATACAAGCAGCTCTCTTACGATATTGTAAATGAGTAAATTACTTTTTTATAAAAAAAAAAAAAGAAAAATACATAGACGGTTAAATTGATATTATTTTTTATAAAAAAATAATTTACTCATTTAAAATACCACACGAATTTAAATTCATTAAATTCCTTTTTCTTCTCTTATCTTTTCTGCACACGTTGACAATCTATCATGATAACTTTCTAACAATTGTACCCCTACCCACGACTCCAACCCAACCCCAATCGTCTATATAAACCATCGCCCACTCTCATGCATAGCTCCGAAAACCAACTAAAACAACACAAGACTCTTAGATAAAAGTTGTTGACGGTCATCTCAAATGAAGATATTTATTTCATTTTGGGTAGTATCAGGCTTTCTTGCAGCTGCGTTGGGTGGCAATTTCAACCAAGACTTCGACATTACGTGGGGCGACGGGCGGGCGAAAATACTGGACAACGGGAAGCTTCTTACGTTGTCTTTAGACAAGACTTCTGGCTCTGGATTTAGGTCCAAAAAGCAATACATGTTCGGGAAGATCGACATGCAGATAAGGCTTGTTCCTGGCAACTCTGCCGGCACCGTTACTGCCTACTATGTGAGTTCCGGACAAGCATGCACATGTCATATGTCTTAAATTTGTGTTTTCTCAACGTTGAATGATGTGCTTGTGTTTTTGTAGCTGTCTTCGTTGGGATCGAACCATGACGAAATTGACTTTGAATTCCTTGGTAACCTAAGCGGTGATCCTTACATCATGCACACCAATGTGTACACACAAGGCAAAGGGGGCAGAGAGCAGCAGTTTTATCTATGGTTTGATCCCACAAAGGATTTTCACACTTACTCTATTCTATGGAATCCTCAAAGCATCATGTAAGATAATTAACACTCTCTCTCTCTTTTGAAATTTGACTAATATAATATTTGTCTCATGAGAACAGATTGTCAGTGGATGGAACGCCCATCAGACAGTTCAAGAATCTAGAATCCAAAGGTGTGGGTGTGGCGTACCCCAAAGACCAGCCAATGTGGATCTTCTCAAGCCTGTGGAACGCAGATGATTGGGCAACAAGAGGGGGGCTCGTCAAAACTGATTGGTCCCAAGCCCCCTTCACTGCCTCCTACACAAACTTCAATGCGCTTGCTTGCACTGTATCCACCACTTCAAATTCTTGCCCCAAAAACTCCTCTTCCAGTTCTTGGTTCTCAGAGTCGCTGGACAACTCCGGGGTGGAAAGAATAAAGTGGGTGCAGAAGAACTACATGATTTACGACTACTGCACTGACTCTAAGCGATTTCCTCAAGGCTTTCCTCCTGAATGCTCCATTGCATAATCACGACTTTTCAATCACTCTTTTTCCAGCCCTTTTTTGTTTTTTTATTTGATTCTTTGATGATGTCTTGAATAATTATAGAGATTATGATGATGTGTGAATAATTATAAAGATTGTGTATATGGTAAGACGTTTGATACATAAGTAGAGTGATGCGGTGGGTTCGAATGAAGATGTTATTTAATAAAAACTAACATACATATAAAACGATCACATAATTATTCTCTAACTACATAACATAAATTTTTATAAGATCTAAACAATTTATACTATTGAAACAGACTAAGAATAGCAAAATTTTAGTTCGAACCTGAATAGATTAAACATAAACCAATTATATGACAAGCGCAATAAATTTATTGTAAGATTGACGTACAAATCAGGAAAATTGACCAATCACATAGCAAGTGCAATATAATTAGCTTCCTTCAGCCAAACCTAATCCAAACAAAAAATTTCCACTTTTTAGTATATGAGGTTTTTTCTTTTTCTTGGCAGGAGGGTGACAGCTAAGTTCCCCAGCTCCGTTTCTTACTCGTAATCTATCTTTCACAAGAACTGAACAAGTGTCATTTTTAGGCCACTTGATTGTTCCTAATTTACATTATAAATTGTTATCTCTCTAATTAAGCTATAAAGAATTCAGAAACACCCTTGTCGTTGGTGTGGGATGGTCTTTAAATTAATAAAACCAAAACTCGAAATTATTAGGATTGAAAATGCAAAGATAATTAAGAATATGATCACTTAAAGCAATGTTTTGAAACCCATACCACTACTTAAATAGGACAATTTATTGGGTCATCTGATTGACACAAACTATAATATATACATTATCAATATATAGTGTAAAAATGGGTTTCAACTTCCAAAAACAACAGAATTTTCCAATAGAATTCCAAATTCTGCATCTGTTCTTTCTTTCCCTTTCCCCTTCAATGGTCGCAACTCTGGGTGAGCAGCAGCAAACTCGCCCGTACGCTGGTAAAAAGTTATGCAACTTATGCTGCAAGTTTCTTCCAAACTCCCACCACCCACCAGACTCGCTGCTCACCTGCGCAGTGCGCGCCAACCACCTCCAGCCACCACGCCCTCATTAGCACAATCTGGCAATGCGTTTCCGTCTTCTTTTCTCATCTTCAGTTCTTTTTAGAAATTTAAAAGTTAAAATAGGTTTTTTACGAGTGCCGAATTTGAAGTCCAACTGAACATAGAACCGGTTCCCTGTTAAACCGCTTAAAAGGATCGGTCCAATCTGGGTTTAAAAACTATGCATCTAAGAGGGTCTTTGGACGAGCTTATAATCTCTTCAAAATATTTCATAAAATATTAAAGAGTGTTTGGTAAAATTTTCAGAAGAGCTTATACAGTCAACAAATAAGCCACTATAAGCTCCTTTAAGGAAGAGAAGGGGGAAAAAAACAAGGAATTCGGAATTCTGAACTTATTTTTAAGATTTTACCACACTCCTTAAATTTTGATCATATTAATAAAAAATCGCAGTCAACAACATCTTATAAACACCATAATTCTGTCCAATCCAAGGACTTCAACAGCTTATTTTAAAAATAAAATTTGACATCTAGCTTGTAAAACATTTTATAAGATATATGAGTTTATAACATGTTTTAAAGTGAACTTGAACTAGATATGATTGTTTAGGATAAATCCAATTTTGGTCATCAAACATGGCCTCAATTTTGGACCTCAAACAATGATACTGCAGTTTTGGCTCTCAAACTGTTACTTTTTGGTGTTTTCAGTCATTCCGTTGATAAAGCCATTAAAGTTAACAATGTTTTCATTTGAAGGGGAAAAAATGTCATTTTCCTCCCATGTTGCGGTATTTTTCAAGCTTTGGTCCAATGCACTCATTTCCTTACTTTTCTTTCGAGGAATATTATGTTGAATTGTATTGATGTTTAATTAATTCAAGGATATATATTTTTCAGTATGGATGTCTTTTTTTCTGCGTCACACATATGTTGTAGGTATTGCATTATACATAAAACATGTTATTGGCAATGTTTTGTTAAGATTATATAAAAAATTATTGCTTCATTAAATAACAGTTTAAGGACCAAAAACTGCAACACCAAATTGTTCGAGGGCCAAAACTGCGTAAGTGACAATGTTTAAGGACCAAAATTGCAATTATCCCTGACTATTTAAATGGGAAGAAAACCCTAAAGTTGTCATCTTCCATCAGTAGGTAACTTCTCTAATGTACTATAATGAAGCAAAAGTAACAACTACCAGGAATAATGAAAGATCAAACTGCAAACACTTCTTCACTTTCCAGAAAAGACGTATGGAAATTCTTCACCAAATGAATATTGAGACTGAGGATCATACCTTAAAACAACTTGTCCTCCAGAAACCTCATCCTGCAGACAGTTTTTAGCCTCCCCTTTACCCTGTCGTGTCTGTACAAATGTAAGATTCATCGTACACCTTGAACAAATGATGCGAGCTTGGTCGCAAAGGACGGTATTGTTAATCACTGTAAAGTCAGTCCTAAAAGATGTCGACAATCCAAAATGATAAAGAACTAAAATTTTCAAGCAATTGTCACGTGAAATGACTTGAACTCAGCAGATACACAGCTTGACATCGGACTCTTACATTAGTCGCACAAACTGGGATTTTCAATAAAAAGCCGGCGACTAGGGAAGATGGAATGCAAAACAAGAAGGAAAGGAAATAGTAACATGAATGCATTTCATCGTCCACCTTAATGTTTCAAGAGCAAGCTGTGTCTGTTTGACATGAAAGGCACAACAATTTCTTATAATAATGTCAAAGATTACAAGTTTAGATGATTGTAAGGAAAGACAAGATATGAATAGATACCTTAATAGGCAGAATCTAGTACGATTGACTGAACTTAAATGCAGTTCGAGGAGACAAAATTGAATTCCTTTTGCCGTTACCAGGAGCTCATGATTTACGCACAGCAGACAGAAAATGTCAAGAATTGAAACGAATTTATTGAAACAAAACAGAAAGTAAGACAATTCAATCCAAATACAATTTCCTTTCGCATCATATGGCACCTAATCACACTTTCAAGATAATACCAAAGCTGCCGAAAGACCACTAAAACGATAATCTAAGGAAAGATATCCAAAATAAGCATTACTAACGTATTTTCTGGTTGGAGGTTTTAGAAACTTAATGGAAAACCCCCCATAACTTGAATTTAACCTGCAAACCAGACAATGCATTGTAAAACAAGAAACGATACTAATTATAGACAAACAGATGAAGTGCCAAATAAAAACTGGCATCAAGCATCGTACATCTATTTGCTTCCCAAGGAAAAGAAACTTTCAGTGTAAAGCCGAAGCCAAGTCCACTCCCCTGCAATCAAATGGTCCATCCTTCTGATCTGCTTCTTCTTCACATCATAGTAGTCAAGACTCTCTTGCTTTGCATCCATCAATATCTTCCCATCTCGGTAATCGAACGGAATAACAAATTTCAGCATGTCGTTAGTATATGCATTCATATTAATACTATATTCCCGAACCCAAAGTTGATTCTCAAAATCCTTCAACACCCAAATATCCATAGTTAGAGGCCGTGCCATATTGTCCACTAAGCATAATCTCCCTCCTAATTCCACCAGGGACCAGGCACCGTTGGGGTCGAAACAACCTTCAGGAGGAGATACGGTACCAAACTCCTCCTTTTCAAGATCAAAGGACACAATGGCCTCATCCCCTGGCTGATTGTACTCATCCCAAATCATCCAATAGAACACATTCTCCACCAACACTCCCCAGCCCCGAACGACAAATGGACAATTCGCATTCACCACCTTCCACGAGCAATCTTTCCCGTCTCTCAACCTCAAAACCTCACAACCAATGTCATAATCCACATGTATATCCAAGCTCCTATCAAACAAATGCACCAACACATACTCATCCCTCTCCTTCACATACCCCATCCCCGCGTTCACCTCCCCCGAGGTACAACAACTGGCCTCAGGCAATTTCATCATCACCTGAGTACTAGGATTACAAGCATAAAACCCACTCTCACTCACAAAGCAAATTAGATCCCACTTAGAAGGCAACATCTCAATGTTCTTCTCATCATCCTCTAGATACAAGGAGAAGTCAAGATTCTTGCAAGACCCATCAAAGTTCAACGAACAAAGATCAACCCTTGTGCATCTTTTCATGTGAGCTTCTTGCAAAACGGCAACAGTTTTGACTAACAGTAGATTAGGGGAGTGCAGGCAGAGCTCCCTATGCATAGAAATGAAGTGTGGGTCCGTGATTAACTGAAGCCATTGCTTCGAAACACACTTGAACTTACCTAGGGATTTCACAGGCAGCCTTAAGAGGATGTTGATGATCAAATCAGTGGGTAGTACCGGGTCCATCATCAGCTCCTCGTCCTGGGAAGATGACAGCGGTGGCGGTGGTGGTGATGGGATCCGAGTGGGTGGCTTTTTCTTCATCTTTTCTTCCTTCTTTGCGTGCTCAGACAGAGAAAGAATCAACACACCAGTCTCACATTCTTGAATCTCGACTCCCTCTGTGTGCGAGAAGAAAGGGGAAAGCGCGTTCTTGTTGGAACTTTTGGTAAAAGGTCGGTCTGTTTGGCACTTTTCTCGTACAGTGGTCTCATGAGAATAATAAACAGGAAAATTCTTTTCTTCTTTTTTCTAATTTCAAAATAAAAAAAATTCTTAACGACAACACAAAAAGTCACTCCATGTTTTAATCTAACGATTAAGGTTGAAATTAAACTCAAAAAGAAAACATTAAAATTAAATATTCAAAATTTATCAAATATATAAATATTTATTTCATTTTAAATCTTATAAAATAAAGAGAATTAAAATAGTTTGATGAGGGTGGGAAAATAATTGGACAACTGTAAAAGAAAAACTAGGATAAGGTTCCCACTTGTGTCCTCATAATCCTCTGGACCAAATGCCTTTCTTTCTCAATTCACTTCAAACCATCAGAATTATGTATAACTTTTTAAGTTTGGAATTACTATTTACGATTTCCTCTTTCTAAGGACAATTACGTTTCTTTTTTTTAAACTTGGTCTAATTATATATATATATATATATTTTATCTGATTTAAAAAATTACATCTAATATATCTGACGTTAACAAATAGATCTCTCTGTTGATCAAATTTTCGAATTTGTTGATATTAACAAAAAAAATTGAATAAAAATCAATATCTATCCCCCTCCCCATTGACTTATTACTGATTTTATTACATATCAAATAATTTTTTTTAACCAAATTATCCTTACACATTTTCACAAGTTAATGCATGCGATGAGTAGGGTAATTTTGATCATAAAAAAAAAAAAAAATTACCTACAATGAATCATTAATAAGTCAATCAAAGGTAAATGTGAATTTTTATTCAATTTTTTTTTTTGTTAATATATATAAATTCTGTGAAGTTTGGCTAATAGATTGATCTATCCGCTAAATGAACAGGAGCCTCAAGAGTACTAAATACAATTTTCCTAATCACAAAAGATTAACATATAATTACACTAAATTTTGGAGGAGGACAATGTAATTATTTTTTTTAATAAATCGATTATAATTATATTATGATTTCAAGCAACCAATATATTAATCATTATATCAAACACTCATACCTAATAATAAAAATATTGGATTTAGGTGGAACAGTAATATACACGTTATTGGATTTGAATTTGGTTCCCACTTAACTTATTTAAAATTAAGTATAAATAGTTTTTAAATTTTTGAATGATGAACAATATATTTTGTTTGTCTTAATGGTATATTGTTGAAAAAATCAAAACGTTTCGTTTTATATAACTATTAATGTACTAATATGGATAATGATTAAATGGTTGGCATGACTACTATCACACAATTCAATTTAAAAACAAATATTCATTTTCCTATAATTTGTAAAAAGATAAAATAATATAATTTTACGAGGCAGGACAAATTAAATTTTTATTGGAATCAATCCGAGTCCGAATTTTCTCAAAATGGAGCGACATAAGTCTCAAGTCCATCCAAATCTGTCTCATTGTCAATGATTTTTTTTCTTTTCTTTTTTTTTCAAATATTACAATTATGTTATGTCATGATAGATCCAACAAAAACGACTCTATCCTCAATTCAAATGAAATAATTTAAATCTTACAGAATTGATGCAAAAGGGAGTATTTATAGAACCCGTTTGTTTGTTTGAAAAAAAAAATGGACAATATATTATGTATCAAACCATAAGTATTTCTTGGTTCATAAATAAGTACCAAATCAATCTAAAATACCAAGAGCAAAGATATTTTTCCAAAAATCATTTTCATTTGCTTGTTCGTAAAAATATTTTATTATTTAGACATAGTAGAAAATTAGAGAATTCTAATTTATTTCGTTTCAAATAATAGAAACGATGCAGATAAAAAATCCAGTATTTTGAACTGAAAAGTACGTAAAAAAACAGCAGTCAAGTTTCACGTTGTTACCCTAAATTTTAATTTTTTACTATTTAAAATAAGTCATCTTGTATTGAGTTTATTATAAGTCGTAGATGATCATTAAAGCCGGTTGTGGAGATATAATGAAAGAAGTATGACCAATTTGGTTGCTCATGATTTTAATCAATTATTGGGTTGATTCTTTGTTATTTTTGCTAAGTTTTGATTAAATGGTACAAGCAATTTATTTGGTTTCTGCCAAGTGCCAACATTAAATGAAAGCGAATATATATTGTATAGCTCGTAAATTAAATTATGATTAATCTACCTATAATTTAGCAAGATATATAACTCATATTCATGCTTTCTGTTCTAATATGGTATGATTATATTATAATTCTTTTCTTACCGTTCAATTGTTAAGTACGAACCACTTTTAATAAAATAGTTGTGTGTTTGATTTTTTTGTCGATATAACTATTATATTGGTGGGCAATTTTTAAATAATGTTTCGAAATATATTTTAATATCGTAATCATCTAAAGTTTTTGTAACGAAAAAGAAAATAATTCATAAGGTGTTTAAAATCTTATAAACTCTTTACAAAGAATAAGTTGAATCCAATCTTTTTGTTTTTTTAATAAAATTTTTAATCTTAACGTCCAATAAATAAAAAAACCCTCATAATTTTGTTAGTGTTAACTTTTACTCTTTATATAATTGACGTCTCAAATTTGAGTCTTATGCATATATATAGGTCAATCTAATATAAATATAATTTTATTTTTTTTTTTTATCTTGAGTTAGCTAAATCGAATCAAAAAGTATGTTTAAGTATCGAGAGAAGAATCATGAGATTATTTGTATTTTCACATATTGTAATCACTTTCTTATTTAAATGGAAAAAGTATTATTTTAGTCCGCTAAATATGCATAATTTTAATTTTAATCCGATAACTATGTCCATTTTTGTTTAGATCCAACAACTTACGAAATAGCTTACTTTTAGTCCTTTGACTGATTTTCGGACAATTTTATCCCTATGCAACTTTTGAAAGGCAGTTTTAGTCCATATGCACTCATAGGGGTTTCGGACAATTTTATCCCTATGCAACTTTTGAAAGGCAGTTTTAGTCCATATGCACTCATAGGGGTAAAACTGTCCGAAAATCAGTAAGAGGACTAAAACTAATCAATTTCGTAAGTTACTGAACCTAAATAAAAATAGATATAGTTATCGGATTAAAATTAAAATTAAACATACTTAGCGGACTAAAATAATACTTTTTCCTATTTAAATTAACAAACTTTGTTTGTTCATATTTTTTCTTGTCCCGTAATTATTTTTCTGCAAGCACAAAATTTTGTCTAGACGATAGTCAATAAAGCCTAATATAGTAGTGAAATTGAGCCTTATTATTATGAGGTCGTTTGTTCAAACTATATCAATATACGAATTCGAATAATAATTGTACTCTAATGTAACAACAATTATTTTAATAGTTTTAAATATTTGACATTCATCACTGATCAATTAATTGTTAATAATTAAAGATTATAATATAATGATAATTCATTCATTAAAGAAAATCTTTTTAATAATGTAAGAATTGATCAATCAATTCTATTTAAAAAAAGAAAAAGAAAAATCCAAGTAATTTTCTTTGAGGCAACGTGTAGTTTTCAAGTCAAAATCAATACATGCACGACATCAAACAGATCACACCATCATGTCATTACAAGTGCTTAAGTAGGCAAAAGAAGGAAACGAGTGACAAATAGAATCCTAAATCCCAAATCAGCCGAAATTCCAGGGTCATTACGGAAGATTAACGAAATTTCAGCATTCTTGCAATTGATGCTTTTCTTATTCTGAAATTCCCACTTTTTTCCTTTCTTTTCTTGTTCCCTGTCTTTTCTTTTCTTTTTCTTTTTTTTTTTTTTTTCCGAACAGAAAGATCCCATCTTTCACCATTTCTTGCAGAAGCCGAGGTTGGTATTTGTACACCTTTGTAAGAAAAAGAGAGGAGACGCAGGCACCAACCTTGGAAAAAGGTGAAGATTCTCGTCTGACAAGACACCCCATTTCTTGCAGAATTTTAGATTTCTGGCAAAGGCGTTAACTTTTAGTGCAATTTGCGTAATTATATTCATATTTCAGGTCGTTGTTTGGCACACATATTGCCAAGAAACATAGAGGGTGTTGTTCTTTTCACGCTACGCTCAGATTTTTTATATGCCTTTGCTCGTTTCTACGATTTTCTTGAAATTCTCAACAACCCATCTTCAGCGTCTCTCTCTCAGGTTCATTCATTCGCAATTCATTTTTTTTTCTGGATCGTTTAGAGAGTTGTGATCTTTTGTATTGCGTGTTGTGGATTCTTTTTGGGTTGGGATGTCTGGTGGTTAAGATGGCGGTGAAGGATCGCATTTGCTCCGATGATTTGCCTGTTTGGATTTGCTGGTGTCATTTGAATTTAAGTATCTTTTTTTAAAGCTTGCAGATTGATCCTTGTATTATTTACACATATCTATGTAACTTTTATGCTTTATAATAACCGAAGTGGAATAGTTTCTGATATTGTCAGTTTTTATGTGAGAAAGTTTTTCTTCCCTGTTGTTCCTTTTTTCTCAATTTTGCATTTGATCTATGTCTCCTTCATGGCAAAAAACCTTTGATGTTGCAGTTGAATTTTGAAACTATGATTTGGAGATATGGATTTCGAGGAATTCATATCCATCAAACCCAGAATGATCGGAAAAATAGCATAAGATGGTTGGTAAAGAATTTGAATCCATAGTACCTCAAACTGTTCCAAACAAGTGAATGCACTTGTTATTCTGGACTTGAAATTCCGAATTTCTAAATCCTCCTAGCCAACTTAGTGATTTTGTAGCTCTAAACTAGTTTATGATTGCAAAGATTAGAATTTTCACTTTCACCGTTTCTGTTTGTTTACTCAAGAAGAGTTATGTATTATATGTTATTTCTCTACTCATTTTCTTCTTTGCATTCAGGGTCTGTGTCTCCTCTTGCATTGATTAAAAAGGCCTTTTCAAGGGTCTGAAGATTAAAGAAGAGGAGCCAGATGGAATTTGAGAGCAGCAATTGGATAAAAGATGGGGTTTATTTCTATCCTCATCTGTTTGGTGGTATAATGATTACTTGTGCACTGCTTAGTTTTTCCACCAGCTACTTCGGTAAGATTAGTGTTCCAACTATGCCTTACCTCTTTCCGGACTTGAGAGTTTTTCATAAGAACAAATCCGCAAACAAACGTGTTCGTGTGTATATGGATGGATGTTTTGATCTGATGCACTATGGGCATGCCAATGCCCTGAGACAAGCAAAGGCTCTAGGGGATGAATTGGTTGTTGGAGTTGTAAGTGATGAAGAGATCATATCTAACAAAGGCCCTCCAGTTTTATCCATGCAAGAGAGGTATACCTGCATTTTTTCTTTTGGTATGGTAGAAGGCTTTATATGCATCTCATGTATTTCTTATCAATTTATGAGTCTTGATTTAGAAAAGCACAATAAGTAGTAAATTGAAAAAAATGTTGGTAGACTTATCTTCATTTTCACCCACATATCATACACTCCCTAAAAACTTTGACCATTCCAATGATTTGGATTGTACCATGTAGATGATTCTTGTACTTACTTTCTAACTTGAGGTCCTTTTACCAGGCTGGCCCTCGTTAGTGGGTTGAAGTGGGTGGATGAAGTCATTCCTAATGCTCCCTATGAAATTACTGAAGATTTTATGAATAGACTTTTCAAGGAGCACAAGATTGACTATATTATACATGGTGATGATCCGTGCCTTCTTCCTGATGGAACTGATGCTTATGCTCTAGCAAAGAAAGTTGGTCGCTACAAGCAGATCAAACGTACTGAAGGTGTCTCCAGTACAGATATTGTAGGTACTATATTCTTCTTACTCTGCGTTTAAGTTTTTCTAGATAGCGTTTACTTGAAAAATGCTTGTTGGAAGAATCCTTTATGGATTATATAGAGTTGCTATGATGTTTTAATCTCTTCTAGTCAAGGTATGGTTGACCTGTATGTTTTTCTCATATGATTGTTCAAAAACTTTTTAGCAGTGATAATTAATACCAGATTAGTTGGGTTGGGTTGCCAATATACTCTTAATGTTCTCCTTGTATGAATCCACTGTGGGTTTATTCTGATGACAAGCATTAGCAGAGTAAAATTTAATTTGTTCCTTTATCCTATTATCTTAATCTGTGAGTCACTGTCTTACATTGGCCCTTTGAATTCTTTGGCTACAGACAAGTTGCTTAAATGCTCCAGCACGCCTCGCCATTGAATTGGATTACTTGACAAAAAATGTTCTGTTGTTGCTCATTGTCCTACATGCCAAGCATAGATTATTTAAAGGATAATACCAACATGGATGTATATATTCTTTATATGCTTTAAAAGATAGTTTTACGATAACATGAACGGTTTATCAAAAAACTTGAACATCATTGTTACAATGCGAAATTGATTCCAGAATGCTATATATCTAGGAGATATGCAGTTCAGCTAAGAGTTGTTTTACTGTAAATCCTAAACTATGACGTTGTGGTCCTTTATTATATGCAATTCTCTGTCCTTTCACAAACTATTTTTAGCCAATAACTTGTAATATTTGTAATTAATTTAACTGTTTATTTTTCTCGTTCCTCAAGATGTCAATGGTAGGCTTGCTCCAGAACTTGATTGTTTTTCTTTATTGGGATATGTTGTTTAATCTGATTTAATATTTGGATAAGCTGAGGTTTATATGATTTTTATGATTTGTTATCATTCAATTTATTCACAACTCTTGTTTCCTAGATTGGTATTTCGAAACTTTGTGTTTTTCCTCTTCCAGCCTTAGTCATTATCTAGTTAAGATTACCCTACATTGACTGCGATTCTCATCCCAAAATGAGAATTTTAAAACTAGCACTTTAGTTGGAGAAGTGATTATAACTGTGATCATCTTAATTGTTATGTTATTACGTATGCAGGAAGGATACTTTCCTGTATGAAGGATGCTAAATCAGAAAAATTGTTCTCAGAACCGTCTGGTGAAGTTGATAACTTAAACAACACGCGGAGCAGTAAATCTCTGGTTAATGGTGGCCACATTTCTCATTTCCTACCTACTTCAAGAAGAATCGTGCAATTCTCGAATGGCAAGGTCTGTTCAACTCCTTTTCTCAAATGTCATCTTGCTGATAATTCATCACATGTTAAGATCTTTAACATTACCTGAATCTATTGTCTATCAATCAGTGTAGATGTGGTAGCGAACTTGGTTTTGAGAGATTGGTTGCCATATCATGCATAGTAAATGTTGTTCACGATCTTACGTTGCTCAAGGAATAGAAGAAAATAGAGATTATGACCTCTAAATGATCGAATAATTAGTTTTTTCTGGACCAAATTTATTGAGCCTTTTTGAGGTCTCGTTCCGGCTTCAGTGCATCTCTTTCTGATAAACTTAAAGGAGACTCATTAACTGAAGTCTGCAAGTAAAACAATCATTTGCTTAATGTTTGTACTTACAGTTCAAAACATAATTGGATAACTTGATATATTGCATATGATCAAATTATTCTATTGAATCTATACGAAAGAAAATTCTATCACCTCTAATGATGTTGCGTTCAATTCTGTCTCCTTTATGGTGTTGATTTTTTTCATTAAGACTGGAATTCAGAAAATAGGTTATACTCAAAGAGATGAAAAATAATTAGTATATTTTTAATTTTATTTTATGTGAACTTGGTCATATCACAACCAATTACTTCTTATTTTTTAGTATACATTAACTAGTTCAGATGATAACATTCAGTTCATTTGGCATAATGGGCTTTACATGCTAAAATCTTCTTCATTTACATCATCGTTAATAATATAGGAGGAGACTTCTGCTATCTTTGTATAATTTTTGGAGTCTGTGGTGCTAAAATCTAGTAATGGTCTGTTCCTACTTCTGACTGAAAGCTAAATCTTCTCTCTGTGAAGATTTGTGGGTTGAACTCCTGTTATTTTGTCTAATTTCAGGGGCCTGGGCCAAATTCCCGAGTTGTTTACATTGATGGTGCATTTGATCTTTTTCATGCTGGGCACGTTGAGGTACTATAGAACTTCATGAAGCTTCCATGTCCAGTTTTATTACTATGCATTGTCTATATATGCATCTTCAGTATTATCTAAACTAGATACGACTTCGGATTACTTCCCATTTCTTGGTTAATTACAGAATGTTGCCTGTCTGAATCTCTATTGCATTAATCAGATTATCAGGATCTTATTACATATTTTCTCGATTTCCCCTACATGCTATATTATTTCATCTTTGTGTGAAAAACCATTTTGGTGTATCGCCCTGGGCTTGGTCACTGTTGCAAGCTCTGCTTGTTAAAATATTTCTTTACATTGTTTTTGTAAGGAAAATTAGCATACAGAAAAATGCTTGGAAGACTTGCACCCACTTGTGGAAATTGCCATGTAAATACTACTCTTCTTGCAGTTTGTTTTTTCTGGAATTATTTGATTAAAAATTGCTCTTTGTGAGTATACAGATTCTAAAGAGTGCGAAACAACTTGGAGATTTTCTTCTTGTTGGTATTTATGCTGATCACACCGTTAGGTATGACCTCCGATCTCCTGCAATGCTTGTAGCGCTGTTCTGATAGTCAGGAATTATGTTGTCTCATTGATAATCTTCTAATGTTAGCAAAATTATCATAAAGGAGCGACAACATTAGTTAGTATCAAGTCATATCGTTTTGGTCATGTTTGAGATAGTGAGAAGAACTGATCAACTGAGAGTGAATTTCCCTTCTGCAGTGAGCTTCGCGGTATTAATTTCCCACTAATGAATCTCCACGAGCGTAGCCTTAGCGTGCTGGCATGTCGTTACGTTGATGAGGTCATCATAGGTGCACCTTGGGAGGTTACTAAAGATATGGTACGTTATCTCTGCATTCCTATGATCTTTCTATCTTCTCAGACCAAATAAGTTGCCTGGATTTTTTTCACAAAGTTTGGAGCTTCCAGTGGTGCATCATCTCCTTTTATCTAATACTAAATTTCACTTCTATCAGACATTTACGTACTTCCTGAAATTGGGACGCGTATGACTCGTGATTCTGCACAAGCATTTTACACTTTGGGCATTAATGAGTTAAAAATTGCTCTTCCTATGATATATCTAATCATAGTAGTTGAATCCTACTTTCGCTATTGGAAAATTTGCTTTCTACTTCCTGTCTTCTGCTGGAAATGAACAGACATCCTGTTCTGCAGCGGTCCTAGGAGACTCATAGGAATTAAAATCCCACATTTCAAAGTATAACCATCTGTATTTGTTGAATTTGTTGCTCCCCATCATTTCATGTTTCAAGTTCTTGACGTGTAGTTATGTCTTACCCGGATTTAAACTTGATGTGCTGTTATTGACAAATCTCCTGTTCTTACCTTCCATGTGATTGGCCTGTAAAGATTACAACCTTCAACATATCTTTGGTCGTGCATGGAACAATTGCGGAGAAAAACCCTCTCTCAATTGTAAGTTTAACTTACCAGTTCTCAGGTATAATCTGGTCCGAGTAATTATGACAAATGCATATGGTAAAAATTTTCAATCACATCATGCAGGGCAAGTCGGACCCCTATGCTGTTCCAAAGAATATGGGAATTTTCCAAATGATCGAGAGCCCAAAAGATATCACTACGACTTCCATAGCTCGAAGGATCATTGCCAATCACGAGATTTATCTGGTATTCTTTGTTAACCTATCTACCCAAGTTTCTTTCAAGCTGTTTGAATCTGTAACTTATATATATTCTGTTACCCAAAATCATCCGAAAAATTTATTCTGCTATCGCTTGTTGCTTGATACACTCGATGCATATGCATGCAAATAACGCAATAGCTCTTCAATTGACACAGAAACGAAATGCCAAGAAGGAAGCAAGTGAAAAGAAATATTATGCCGAGAAGAAATATGTGTTGGCAGACTGATAGATTTGCTATTAGGGAATTTTGAGATACATCTCAAGAGGTGACTGACACAATCGAAAAGGCAAAGGCAAGATAGTCGAAACACGATGTAGGCAGGTGAGTTGGAGTATTAAATCTTTAGGAACCATTGTTTCTTGTAAATTGGTCGATATCTTTGAATTATTACAATGCCCTCACACCTTTTGTTTCAATCCTCATACTTCAGTCCCAGAACTGGAGGGAACGGATTCCCCACCTGGGATTCTACATGCTGTAATACATTAGTTGTAATTATGTTTGTTTGTTGCTAATACTTGTGTTTGTTTATTTGCTTTCTCATCAAGAGATTTTGAGTTAGATTTGGGTTTTTGACAGAACTCAACACGCTTGTTTGAACTCGATTCAGTTACTGAGTGTACAACTTTGAACTTAGTGTAATTGCGCTTACGATTAGTTTGAATACACGAGTTTGTCTGAAAAAAACACATCACAGCGACCTCTATGGAGAATGATTGAGTGCACGTCCATGTCTAAATTTTAGCTCGTTAACCCTGAAAAATACTTATTACAAGAACGATATCAAGTGCCGACATAAGCATTTGATGTATGAATTTTACTCTAGAATTTGATTTTTGTTTTTATTTTCCAGTTTATGCTGATTGTATAAATTAATTTATGATCTCGTGTTGACGTGCAATTTATCTATTGTAAAGAAAATGTGACGTAAAGTAGGAAAATATGTTAATAACATAATTTTACATGATGAAGCATCATTATAAGTCTTATTATTTATAGTTATGGATAAAAGTTGCACATTTTACACAATATTTTTTTTTAAATTTATAGTTACAGGATCAAAAGTGTAAGAAACAAATACAAACCAATTGAAGGGAATAAATCACTCGCTACATTTTCTTAGTCACGTTCGATCGCGTTTAAGTGCATTTAATCTCTTAATCTTCATCTTTTTCTATTTTTTTTTTATTTCTGGATATTTATTCATGAATTTTGGTCCAAAAATCACACCCCATGTGGTGCTGCAAATTCATAGATTGAAACAGGAAAAAATATTCATAGTAGGGGGGAGTTGAACCTTAGTACATTTTTATATTTTGATTTAGGACGCACAAAGTGTGGGAGGTAGGCACCAGCACTTGATTTCAGTACATCATGGTGTGTGTGTGTGTGTTTAATCTATTAATATAGTTATAATATTTAATATACATTAATATTTTTAAATAGATCAATAGTTAAAGCAGATAAAAAAACAACATACCAACAACAACTTCAAAGTAAATAAATAATGTATATATTATTATTAAAAATAAATTAAATACCTATACTCATAAAATTTAAACTCGTGATCTTTTGATTGTGAAATCTTAATTTCACCGATCATACAAGCAATCATTGGTTACATACTGGCGTGCTAACTTCTCACTTCTAACAACATCCCTTGTTCGACAAATTTAAATCTTACAACTATGAAGAGCAATTTTGTATCTATAAGAAGTATCCTGTGAAAAATTGTTCCACAAAGAGTGTCTTGATTTCTATTCAATTGTTTTAGGGGAAAAAGTATTTAGTCCATTAAATTGGTATTTGCAAAATATTTTAATTAAATCCAATTTAGAGTTTTGATGTCAATTTTCCGGCCAATTGAACGGGAATTGCTGGTTTGTCCCAACAAGCTACAATCTCTAGTATATATAAAAAAAAACGAAAAAATTACTCACAAATGGCGGTTTGTAGCACTACAGAGTAAAATATTTTTTTAGCCCATAAAATAAGGGTAAATTTTTTTAGTACCACAACTATAGTAGGTGACACTTTTAGTTTCATAAATCTCAAAATCACGTTATTTTTGTCCCAAAAAATATGATTTTGGGCATTTTTAGTTCTAAAATTACAGCACCTTTTTAGTCCCAAACAACGCATTTTTAGTCCCAAAATCACAACGCACTTGACTTTTTGGAACTAAAAGTACATGATTATGAATTTTATGAAACTAAAAGCAACACCAACCATAGTTATGGTACCAAAACAAATTCTACCTTTATTAAAAAAAACATTTTGCTCTAGCACTACAATACCAATTTTTTTATTGTGTCGATATAGTACCCTTAAATTGATTTTTCTTTCCTCGTCTTTCTTTTTTTTTTCTTCTTAAAATGTAATATCTTGATTTATATCGTTTATTTTCATTTATAATATACTTTAAAATTTTAAATTTTATTTATGATATGTACGCAGAGACAGTAGCTACGGCAACTAGTTGAGTTTACAGAAAAATATATATTAGTCAATGCTCAAAAAACAAATACAAGGTATTACATCTCTAGTCCAAAGTTTACAACATATCACAACAGGATGAAAACAAGAAATTACATCTCTAGACCAAAGTTTACACTTTCTTACCATCTCCAACAATTCCTTCATTTCCCGCCAAGATCAAGTATTTATCCTTCCTTGTAAGCTTTGTGCAAGTGAACCCCAACTCTTCAGCAATCATGGCTTGGACCAAATTGGCCGTCTTGTACTTTGATGTTTCGACATCATCCCCAGTCTCATCCGCGCCCCCGCGTACCATGTTCAGGAAGCGGACCGAGCAGCTCGGCTGTGGATTCATGAGTAAGAACAAAGAGTCCAGGCTTTTGAACCCTCTTGCGGTTGTACCATAAAACATGCTAACGTCATAATCAATTGCAGCAGGAAATATCCTGTCACTTATTTCGGTGAACAAAGGGCTGAATCTCAACAGATATGGCTCCCTGCATGTTGTGCCCTCAGGACAGACAACGAGGTTGCCTTGACTCAACAGCTTGTGCATCAACTCAGCATCTTGCCCCCTGTTCCTCGTCAACCGGGCCGTTTTTATTGGTGAAATGATTTCTGATACTCGGCTTAGGCTATACACAACTGCAGTTAAAGGAGTCCTCAGACAGTATGAGAGCATCAAGGGATCGAGCAACGTTCTATGATTACAAACATATAAGGCTCCGTTGGCATTGTTAGTCGTTGCTAATTCTGGATTGGAAATCTTTATTTGTGCACCAGTGAGGTGCAAGATCGGAAACTTAATCTCAAAGGGCAATGACGACAACGCAACGATAGCCCTGATAATGCCGAGAGTGAATCCAATGGGGAGCCACATGAACATGGATAGTGTAGCCCAGAAAGTTGGCCTAAATGCCAATCTTCCATCATGGAAAATGAGAGGTTTGGGGTATAAATCTCTTGGTAGTTGATGCCAATTCCTTCTTTCTTGTTCACTCACCAGATAAATCTCCTGTTACAAAATAATGTTGTCAGTAAACAAGAGTACTCTTCCAAGAAAAAAGTATTGTTATGCAAATATATCTTAATATTAATTTATATGAATAATTATATTGATGTTTCCTTTGACAGATTCCAAAAATATGCATTGCGCGTGCTTCCTGTAATTATATTTCACAGTATGATTTACTCCTGAAGATCGAATAAACTATAAGGAAACCAACATTATAATTTTTGAAAGTCAATGAATTTGTGTAATTTGATGTATGTAATTTTCACCTTGCAATTCAAAAACCATTCACGATCAAGACATTTCCTGAAGCAGCCAATTCCAATGACATCAGGAGCCATTTTCACAACTTGAAATCCTCTCTCTCTTCTTTCTTCCATCAATCCCACAAAATACCCACGAAAAACCTTCAACTCTCTCCCAACAACAAAATCTACCTCCAAATAATCTCTCAAGAAGCTCTCAACCATGACCTGAGGCAAATCGCTGACGCCCACCGTCATCTTCCCTCTCCTGAGAACCTCAAAGCTCTCCCTGCCGACATCCTCCAGGAAAAATTTGGGCAGGACAGCTCTTCCCTCCACGAACCTCTCTTTCTTGAGCCCGAGAAAGCAGACGAATACCATAACCTTCAACGCTAACTCCTGGCGGCAAAGACTGATCATGGGATAAAGAAGAAAAAGGATAAGCGCCCTGATTAGGCCGCCAGCTTCAAAAGCTACAAGCATGAAGTAAGGAAATAGAGAGGATGATCTGAGGAGAACAGTTTCTGCATGGAAGATCAAAACCTGGTTCTCCAGGTCTGATCTCTGGCCAAGAACCTGGAATTTCTGGAACCCGAATTGTAGGGCTGCAGAGAAATTGTCGTGGATGGTTTTCTTGGGGATTCGGAGATGTTTGTGGAGGAGTATAGAGAAGAAGAGAGCGAGTTTTCTGAAGTAAACGGCCATGATAAACATGGTTCTTGATTTTTGCATGGTGATCGATGAAGAGCGCACTGATCATCTGGTTGAATTCTGTAGGTATTTATAGACATGCTTGAATACGAAAAAAGTAGAATAAAATAAAAGAACAAAGTCCACGAGAATGCGAACGTACTTATTAACGTCAGTCGGCCGCTATGGTCCTACATATGTATAGTCAACCCTTATTTAATTTCAAATATTATATATTAGGTCCCACAAATGAGTTGTTTTGCAATTTTGGTCATACCGTCATTTTTAATTCACCACATTGCATCTTATAATTCTAAAAAATTTAAATGGTTAGTTACGCGTAGACTACTCCTAAAAATATAAAATTATACTTTTTTCATAAAAATGAAGTGATGTTAACATCGTTGTATTTTTTCTCTTATAAGTACCAAATTATTATATGGGAATGTTAAATAAAAGGTAAAAATGTAGAAATTTATATAAATTTTTTTGCTAATATCAAAATTTTTCGTCCAAACCCTAACGAAATGAGATCATGTGTATACAGTGAATTTTCAAAAGGAATGTAAATGTAATTTTAATTTTTTTTTTGAGAAAAAAGTGTAATTTTATATTTTTAAATGAGTTTAATTATAACTAACTCAAATTTAAAATTATAGTTTTAAGCTTTAATTCTATTAAATTTTTTTACAGATGAGGTTGTGCAAAGCTCGAGCTTGGTTAAGTCTTGATGGGGAATTGATGTTGTATGTGTCATAAATTTAATGGAATTAAGGCTTCGAACTAAAATTACAAATATTTTGGAATTATGTGATGTAATATGGTAAGTACAAAAATAATTAGATCAAATTACAAAGATGTTAACTTATGGGAGGTAAAAATGCAATTTCCTTTTAATTTCTCTTGTTCCAATTTGTAATTTTGGTGCAGTTTTCGTGTTATTATCTGATACCTTGTGTGAAAATTTTGGCATGTAGAACATTAAATATTTTCTTAAGTATAGCACTGAACTTGATAAATATAAGGGTAAATTATATTTTTGGTCCCATAAGTGGACCCAATTCCAATTTTAGTCCCATACTAAGGGTAATTCGCACATTTGGTTTCGTAAGTGGATTTTTTTTCCAATTTCAGTCCCGATTGGGGATTTTCGTTAAAACTTAACGGCAGCTGCTGAAATCCGTTAGGTACTGTTAAATATGGATGGAAAGCATGTAGAATTGGAGGAAAAGCATGGAGAATTGGAGGAAAAATCAACAACTTGCTGGAAATTACACTATACCCTCTTCCTTCTATTTAAATCCCATTTCTTCATTTCTCTCTTGAATTTAGTCGAAAAAAATCTCAAAAAATATGGCTGGTAATAGAGAAAATTTTTGTCATTGTGGAAGGCTTGCGATTTTGAAAACCTCATGGACCGACGACAACCCAAGTAGGAGTTTTTTGGGTATACAAAAAAAAGAAGCGGATGTGGTTTTTTTCATTGGGAAGATCCGCCGATGTGTGCAAGGGCAAAGATTATCATACCCGGATTGCTTCGAAAACTGAATAGAATGGAGGACAAAATTGCACAGATGCAACGAAGACAAACTGTTTTAGTTTATTTTTTGGTTGTATCTTGGCTTATGGTGTTGTTTTAGAAGGAAGAGGGTATAGTGTAATTTCCACCAAGTTGTTGATTTTTTCTCCAATTCTCCATGCTTTCCCTCCAATTCTACATGCTTTCCCTCCATATTTAACAGCACCTAACGGATTTCAGCAGCTGCCGTTAAGTTTTAACGGAAATTCCCAACCGGGATTGAAATTGGAAAAAAAATCCATTTACGGGACCAAATGTGCGAATTGCCTAAGTATGGGACTAAAATTGAAATCGAGTCCACTTATGGGACCAAAAATGTAATTTACCCATAAATATAATAACATGTAAAGTTTTATTCAATAATATTACTGATGTAGCGTTAATTATTTCAGTTTGATCGTATTACAAATTTAAATTGAATTCCAACTTTGGATACATAAGTATGACACTTTGATGCCAATTAGGTTTTACTCGATTGGTAAGATTGAGGTTTCACAATAAAAAAATTGTGAATTTGAGTTTTACGAATATAGGTGTGTGTGTCTACTTTTATAGTAGCTTTTTTTTTTTATCTCATTTAAACGTATTTATTAATTTGAATTATTGATGTATGGAATTATATAATGAATGGCATGCATACTATTTTTTTTTTTTTTAAAAAAAAAGAAGCTATGATCACTTTAACACACATAGGCATTAGTGTTTGTATATATACACGCAATATTCATTGAGAATATATAGGGTTTAATGCAATTTATTCTTTTGTGATATTAAAAATGAGCAAATTATTCAATATAAAAAAATAAATAATAATTTACCTTCCTGCCTAAGAAGATAAATTGCTTCAATTTTAAAAATATATGAAGGTAAATTGTTATATTTTGAAAAATACAGGAGAATTTGCTATTTTATTTTTCATAAGGGGTTGTTTGCCTATTTTTCATAACACGGATAGAAATATTACAATTTACCCAGAATATATATAGCTTACAACAATCGAGTTCTCCATTAAAAATTAGAATATATAACAAAATATCCTATTTGAAGAAAAAGATAGACAATTTGTCTTTTCAGAACTATCGTTCTAATAAATTTAGTCCGAAATAATAATGTTAGGTAAAAACTAACAACTATATACCGAGTGAAATATTATTATCACAGGATTATTTTTTATCTAATGTAATCGAACAAGAATTTTTCCACATAGTTCTGAAAATTATATTATAGTGACATTTAATATATACATAATATGTAAATAAAATAATTTTTTGAATATAAAAATAGAAAGGAATTTTATACATGTAGGTTGTATATATTAAATAAAATATCATATCAGAATTTTATATAATAAAAAATTTGAATTGTGGATAATTGATTGGATAAGAAAAAGTTGTACTCTATCGGCTTGGATTGATAGGATCTTGCGACCTTCGATTTCAATGCCAAAATAGTGAAATTTGTTGCTAATTATCAATAAATTGAATACTTTCCTTTCTAATTTTTTCGAGCTATCGACATAATTTCTTGTAGTGTATACATATACACATTCGTATATACGCACAGAGTACTGCTGATTAACAATAATAAATATTTCTGTAATTCATGTCAAAGTATTGAATGTAGCCTAAATATATAGAACATGAACTTGCAGACTGAGTGACTGAGTTCTTGAACCAAATTGTTTTTCTCGTCATTCTATTTTTCATTAATTACGAAAATGAATAAGTTCTGATAATAAGACTTTTAAGGGGTTAATATGCCAACCCCTTTAAAAAAATTTAACTCAAATGGATTTAGTCATACCTCAAATAATTATATGGTAGGTGCAATACGCTTGTGTTGTGATTAATGTATACTTTAAAAAATATAAACAATCACATGACAAGCGTATCACACTTACGCTGCATTGGTTTGCTTTGGCCAAACTCGATTTTCCTCACGACTACCTAGGATTATTGATTTCAATCTTGTTGGCTTGTGATGGGGAATGCCCTAAAACTTGATAAAAAGATAAAATTGCCCTTAATGAAGGGCAATTCAATAAAATGGATTGGGATCTGCGCATTTGAAACCGGGTCGATTTGTGGGACAATCGACCCAACTTTATAACCCAGGAACAGAACCCAGCCACCGCACGAAACTAAGCAGTTCGATCATGACTACGGATGCATCAAATTATGACACGTGGCCTAAGCAACAGTGTATTTTTGGTCCGATAAATATCCCGATACACATCATCTGAGGTAATCAATTCTTTATTATTTTCGACCTTACTTGCCTTCGATCGCATATGTCTATTTCGACCAAGCTGACTTGAGTATCGAAGGGTTTTAGTCGGGGACGAACCCGACCAGCCTGGTGTTGATTGTTTTATTCTCAAGACCTAAATCTAGAGAGACTGTGTGGCTTGCATTGGATCATCCAACGAGGTCGCATGTTCGAGCTAGATCAGCTTGTAAGAAACCTTAGGATCATATGAAAATTCCCAAATTTCAGAATTATAGAATTCGTAATCTGTATGATAAATACAATACATTTTTTATGTGATTATGTACAGTTAATTTTTTTTTTTTTTTCAAATATGGTTATTACATATGTAAGGTAGGACGGATCGGTCATGAATGTGGACAGATTCACAATAAATGGATGCAATCGATCTGAAAGCTACGAATAAGGTTTTATGAGATTGAAAAGGTCGGCTGAATGAACCAACGCGTATGGATAAATAATTGGATAAGAACTGGCAGAAAAAATAAAAATAAAAAAAAGCAAGTAATTGTAATGCATGAATGTAGGGAGTTTGTTGATGTAAATTGAATTCAGCAATATGGGCATGTGAAGTAGGCAATATGGTGATGGTATTGGTGGGACTACAAACACCAAGTGAAATATTATTATTGATTCAGCAATGAGTACACAATTATAAGTCTGCTGTCACTTGTCAGGTTCAATATTTATTTGGGGTTTATTGCAATTTTCGTCCTTTAGCTATGCATATATATGGTATTTTAGTCTTTTAAGTATTTAGAGTAGCAAAATAGTCCTTTAATTTTTTTAATGTTTGCAAATTTGGTCCTCTGGTAATCGGATTTTTCTGTAGTCGCTGAGAGAGTGGCACATGGCTCTCACGTGACATACTTAAATTGGGGCTTTAATTTTAATGGCTGATATTATTCTAATATAGCACAAGTTTATTACATCAAATAAAGTTGGACATGATTAACTAGTGTACTCACAAGTTGAGGTAATTACGTTTGATTCTTAAAAACCTTAATTTGGTCGTGGGTGTTTAACAAATACTAAAGGAATGGACGACTTGTTGGATGACTATAAATGCAACATTTAATCATAACTAATTGTTATGGTTAAAAATAAATAGCCGTTGCAAGTAGTCATTGACCACGACCATGCAATGGTTGTTGGTCGTGGTTTCTGCAGCTATGGCTAAAATATTTATCATTCTTTGTAATCATATCAAAAAAAATATTTTTCATGGTGGATAGGCTATGTTTTTTCATCGATTTATCAAACCATGGTTAATAATAATTATTTACCACAACTTTTAGTTCATAACCAGACAATAATAATTTTTTTCTAGTCCCTTGAAATTGAGAATATTGATAATTTATCAAACAACGAGATATATTTATAATTGTACCAAATCTGATAGTGAACTCGTTGTAATTTATTTTTACAAAAAAAGTAAAGTTATCAAATGCCATTAATTACAAGGATATGGGCTCTCATGAAACTGTATTATTCTGTTTAATTTATTATTTATATGGAATTCGTAATTTTATATACGCAATTTTATTCAAGATAAATTCACTTTTGGCCCCTTAAATTTGTCATTAACTAAATTTTGATCCCTTAAGTTTGACGCCTTGACTCAAACTTTATCATCACATTGCTTCTTACCGTTCTCAAATGTCATTTCATTTTGGTCTCTGTCTCAGTCTTTAACTCACCACCTTTCCGAACAACCCCTTCATTTGCTGCCAAGATCAAGTACTTATCCTTCCTTGTAAGCTTTGTGCAACTGAACCCCAACTCTTCAGCTATCATGCTTTGCACCAAATTGGCCATCTTGTAATTTGATGTTCTGGCATCATCCCCATTCTCATCTCCGGCCCCACGATGTACCATGTTTAGGAAACGGGCCGAATAGGTCGATCTTGGATTCATGCTGAAGAACAAAGGATCCAGACTCTTGAACCCTCTGGCAGTCGTACCATAAAACATGCTAACATGACAATCAATTGCGACAGGAAATATGTTATCACTTATTTCCGTGAACAAAGGGCTGAATCTAAGTAGATAAGGTTCCCTGCATGTTGTGCCCTCTGGACAAACAACGAGGTTGCCTTGACTCAACACCTTGCTCATCAACTCAGCATCTTGCCCCCTGTTCCTCGTCAATCGGACCGTTTTTATTGGTGAAAGAATTTCTGATACTCGACTTAGGCTATACACAACTGCAGTTAAAGGAGTCCTCAGACAGGATGAGAGCATCAAGGGATCGAACAACGTTCTATGATTACACACATATAAGGCTCCATTGACATTGCTCATCGTTGCTAATTCTGAATTGGAAATCTTTATCCGTACACCGGTGAGGTGCAAGATCGGAAACTTAATCTCAAAGGGCAACGACGACAGTACAACAATAGTCCTAATGATGCCGAGAGTGAATCCCATGGGGAGCCACATGAACATGGCTAGTGTAGCCCAGAAAGTTGGCCTAAAAGCCAATCTTCCATCATGGAAAATGAGGGGCTTGGGGTATAAATCTCTTGGTAGCTGATGCCAATTCCTTCTTTCTTGTTCATCTACCAAATAAATCTCCTGTTGCACAATAATGTTAGCAGTCATCAACACTATTCCACGGGGATAAGTTGAATA
This sequence comes from Sesamum indicum, assembly GCF_000512975.1. Classification (NCBI taxonomy): domain Eukaryota; kingdom Viridiplantae; phylum Streptophyta; class Magnoliopsida; order Lamiales; family Pedaliaceae; genus Sesamum; species Sesamum indicum. The sequence goes on along the minus strand of NC_026155.1, from coordinate 10,110,754 downwards.
TTTAACTTGAGTTAAATGCAGTTTATCCATGTGTTAATGAAAATGAGTAATTTACCTCTCTGTGAAAAATAAAACAGTAATTTGCCCCTCCTATATTATCAGAAAAAGAGCGATTTACACCCCTGCCGTGTTTCTCGAGTCACACGTGCTTTTTTCTTTAATTTTTTTAATTTGAAATTTAAAATAATATTTATGTCCTTATTTAATAACCGTTGGATCTTGATCAATCTACGGTTCAAATTTAACTAATAAATCAATAGTGTAGATTTATCTAATTCACATCAATGGTTTACATTTAAATTAATAATATCAAAATTATATATTATATATAATTGAATTTGGACATATATATTTATACTTTATAATAAAAACTATTTGTATATATATGATATATATATAGAGAGAGAGAGAGAAAGAGAGAGAGAGAGATTGGCGAGGAGCGGCACATCAGGCACGGGGGAGGGCTGATCTGGACGCTGAAAAGGGGCGAAGGAAGGGGATGGGGACGGGTGAGGAGGAGGAAGGGGAAAGAGGATGGAGGGAGCGAGAGAGAGCAGAGGGGGAGCCTGATCTAGGCACCGAAAGGGGGAGGATGAAGGGGGTGGCGACGGGGGAAGATGAAGGGGGAAGGGGGAGGAGGAGGAGG
>NC_026155.1:10079204-10110051 GCF_000512975.1 Sesamum indicum | reverse complement strand
AGTGGGAGGGCGGCAGTCCGGTGGGAGGAAGAGGATGAAGAAAGGAATATATATATATATATATATATATATTATTTTTATATAATATTTAATATATTAAATATTATTTTTCTAAATATATATGTATAATATATTAAATAAAATATACATATATAATAATATTTTTATTGATTAAAAATAATGCCCAAATACACTTGGGACGCTCTATTTACGATAACACAAAGATAACTTGCTATTTTATTTTTCATCCTATAGGTAAATACGTTTTTTTTACCTATTTAACCTAATTGATAGATCTTTTGGTAATATGCCCAAAATTATATTACCTTGCAATTGGAAAACCATTCATGTTCAAAACACTTCCTGAAGCAGCCAACTCCAATGACATGAGGACTCAGTTTCACAACTTGAAATGCATTATAATCCCTCCTTTCTTCCATCAGTCCCACAAAGTACCCACGACAGGCTTTCAAATCTCTACCAACAACAAAATCTACGTCCAAGAAATCTTTCAAGAAGCTCTCTACCATGACCTGAGGCAAATCGCTGATGGCTACAATTAACTTGCCTCTCCTCAGGACCTCAAAGCTCTCCCTGCCGACATCCTCCAGGAAAAACTTGGGCAGAACAGCTCTTCCCTCTGTGAATCTCTCTTTCTTCAGCCCGAGAAAGCAGATGAATACCATAACTTCTAACGCTAAATCTTGGTGGCAAAGACAGATAAAGGGATAAAGAACAAAAAGGATAAGAGCCCTGATCAGGCTGCCGGCTTCGAACGCCACCAGCATGAAGTAAGGAAATAGAGAGGATGATCTGAGTAGAACTGTTTCTGCATGGAAGACCAAAACCTGGTTCTCCAGGTGGGGTCTCTGGCCAAGAAACTCTAAGTTTTGAAACTCAAATGGGGATCTTGGAGACCAGTGATTGCCAAGATTTCTTCTGGTGTCCCTAAAATTATCCAGAAAAGCAGAAAATAAGAGGGCAAGTTTACTGAAAGGGAAGGCCTTCGGAGCCATGGACTTTCTGGTCTTGCGTGGTGAACTGAAGCCACAGCCCGGAAACTTTTAAATTTATATTGCTGAATGATTAACATGACTTGATGTTTTAACCTCCAAATTATCTCTGTGTCGATCATGAGGTGACATTTTAACCTCCATATTACAATTTACGTGAATGGGTTGTTCTGCTATTTGTGGTCAAGAATCACGTGCAGCAGGAAACGGAGGGACGTACTTTCCAGATTTGGAACTCAATATCAACCCAGTTGTCATAGGTTTAATTTGAGTAATTGCTTGTGCTTGAAACTTGAACGCAGTGATCTTGACCCCATGCTTAAAGATCAAGACACAATTACCAATCACCAGTCATTGTCTTCCTTTAAGTCATGAAACCTACAAATTACGATGTCAAACAGATAGATTATAATGTGCATACACACACCCCTAGACTTGTTTGATAATACTTTGTCAAACAAGAATCAGAAGGATTACATGGATGAAAGTAGTAGGGAGGTATTTCAGAGTGATCAAGCATGAGAACCAGGTTTCATTCACTGACACTCGGTGATGCTACAAGTAGAAGAAATTAGGTGAACTGACATTTTCTTGGAGCAGGATAAAGTTCAGGATCTCTGTGCTTTGCATCAATTCTATTGACAGACAAGCTGAAGTCGAACAGAGGAGAATCTCAATACACAATTCAATCAAAGGGCACTGCGTTTTAGACGTTCTTCCATCGTGATGTTCACAAAAAATCTTTTACTTTGATATTGACAGTCTCTACACTTGAGTACTAGTACTAGATGGCCTCAAGAAACATAAGCAATACGCGGCTTCTTGGCAGGGCAAACATCAACAAAAATCTTACTTCCTCATTACTAAGACCTGCCCATGCAACTCCTAAAGGAGGAGCCGCTACATGACAGAAAACTAACTGTTGCAGTAATTACCATACTGCCACTAATCTAAGGCCAATCACTGGTACCAAAAAATTGGTGTTGTTGTGTTGTGAGGAGGCTGTGGAATCATGCAGTGCCTTTGATGTATACCTTCATATAAAGTCATCTCGCCAGCTTCGTTAGCATTCCTATGCTCATTGCTCATATTGTCTTCGACATCCATGGTTGATTCCCCCAGCTCTTCAGCATCCATCATCTCACACTTATCAGATTGCAAAGGAAATTCAGCTCGAGGTTTAGACATAAGCTGTGGTGCAACCCACGGGACAACTGCTAGACGTCCATTCCTAGAGCTAGAGTCACGATCCTTTGACGCTGCCTCATCACTAGCTACTCTCAAAGAGTTTGATTTGTTTGACCACAGCACTTGATTTGCATAACATAATGAAACTGGTTACTTGATTTTCACATTCAAGCAAATGCAAATAGAAACTGAAGCCCACAAAAGAATAAGTAATATCAACAGCCAGATGCATCTAGGCTTACCTTTCAATCCTGAGATGAGGTCAGGATCAATGGAAACCGAGAAATTGGAAGTAGTGTTTATGGTTTTGAAAAGCACAATAGCCCTCTCTTCATCCTCAGGCCCACTGCGTAACTCATCAGTTTCCAAACTACGTATTACACTACGACCAAACCTCCGTTCCCGCGGCAGCGATAGCTCAAACGCTACGGGAACCTCAGGTTCCTCCTCCTCTGGTATCGGAGGCAATTCAGCATCCTACATTTACATACGAACTAATAATCAACAGAGGGAATCGCTGCTTGAGTACGCAATGTGCTTGAAAGGAAGAACATTCAACAGGAACTTACTACGAACAATATAAGAATAGAAAAAGAAAGAGGAGAATGTGTTACCAGCCTTGTGGTTTTCCAGGAGCGAGGAGAGAGGGAAAACTCGGCGAAATCATCACTGACATCTTCGACGTCTTTCCTTCTTTTCATCTTCAACTGGAAATAACCCACCATCACTACAAACCAGAAAAGCAGCCCAAGAATTCAACGAAAACCCTAGAAGAAAGAATTCTTCTCGAAAACCACAATTGATTCAAAGATGAACTGGAAACTCCTCAGCAGACTAGAGGAGATATTCAAACAATAAGAAAAAAGAAGAGGGAGAAGGCGCCACTTTTCTGTATTTTCAGCACGCGTCTGTGAATATGTGTCCAGTTACACTTAAGAACAGCTATCACAACTCACAAACTACTGTACCTGCACACTACTTCTTCTACGCCCTTCCATTCTATATCTTATTTTTAATTTATTAAAAATAAATTTGTGTATTACAATATTTTTCTAAAATATACATATTTAGCATTAGCATAGTGTTTGGATTTTTTATTTTTTAAGTATTTTATTGTATTGTCTGTTATCCCATTTTTTTTATATTTTTTTTATCAAATGCGTCGTGCATGGTTCAGAAGTAGAGGTTGAGTTTTGAAAATTTTGAATTTTGTTTTTTTTTTTTTTAACACCCACCAGTCGATGAGTTTTGAGCCCAACATCTTCATAATAAATTATTGAGCCCCAAACCATTGGGGTGTTCCTTATGTTGTAAAAGATTTGAATATATGTTCTTATCATCTTCAATAGGGTCTGATCGCTTGTGATTTTATGTCATTTCATACTCTTGCTGAGACAAAACGAAGAAAACGACGTAGAATGAATTTGGTTGAGATGATTTTTTTTTATATATATGTGACTAATATATCAAATTAGTATGATAATAGTAGTTGATTTAATGTTCTTTTTGAAATTAGTGAAACATGTTTGAGATATGTTTTTAAAAATTTCCGACAAGCAATTTTTAATATTTCTTATTTCGATGAAAAGGTAACTTTTAATATTTGTGAAGTATGTCATATGTCTTGTACAGGGGTTTCCACTGTTTTCTCCATCATAGTAATCGGCTTTTATATTTCCAGGAGAAGTTAGGGATTGTTAACTATAGGCCCTCATCATATGTACATAGCATAGCATTATTGGCACACTACTTGGGTGTTCATGCAATCACTGGAAAACAGTACAAAATTTGATACCAAAGCTCAACTATATATTGTCATCCGGGGAGAGTGAAAGAATAATTGAAGAATAGCTAAGCATGGGGTACAAATTGCTGTCAAGAAAATGAGCATACTGTCTTACTGCTGTGTCTCTGTCTGCAAGATCATCCGAGAGAAAATCATACGGTGCCGCCTTGCTGGTGTCCACCAACGGCTCCCACCTATAACCCGGACGCTCAGGCAATGCGACAGTCACACCTATATGACTAGCATTGAACGCTATATATAGCTCCCCCTTCACTGAGTCAATCTGACAATTTTATACCCATATCAATGGCACGTTAACTACGAAGAACGAAAAACATCAATCAGGAATGGAAGACAAGGAACAGGATCAAAAGGTACCAGTGTGAATGCTACAAATCGGCTTGTATCAGACCAATCTGGCGTAGCTGGAGTATGGCCATGCCATTGCAGTCTCTCTGCTGTGGGGAAATCGTTTAAGCCAAGAGATTCACATTCGCTGGAAGGAAAAGGATCATTTTGATGAGCTTCCCTGAAGCAAAGCACAAGAAAAAGTCTGTTAAAAGTGGGAAATACTTACTGGCGGAACTTGGTCATGAGGCAGCAATATCTGAAGAAATCTGACTCGGCCTCCTCCATCTTATCCCACCGAAAGTAGTTTATCTGCAAATAAAGTGGAAGTTCATTTAAAATGAAAAGGGAGACAGCAAGATCTATAATGAAAAGAGTGAGTATATAATGCAATATTGCTTTGGAGTAGAGGATTACAAAATTATCATGGCAATATGTGTTGTTATTTCCTCCTTTTGTGTGGCCATATTCGTCCCCCATATAGATCATTGGGACACCCTGGTCGTATGAAACACACAGAATAGAGAGTAGCAGGGAATTAGAATCATGAGAATATTGTGGGAAAATAGGCACAAAAGACATACAGACGCATCTCAGGGGATTTGAACAGAAACATCTGTTTTTATCCTTGGCTTCAGATGGAATCATTTCAGAAGAAGATGATAAGCTGAGTATTTGTTCAATGTAAATGGTAGAGAAATCTGCCACTCATGCTCTTGTCAAATTTTGCAATTTAGCCAAAGTAATCAATACATGCTTATTTGTAGCAAGACTTTTCCATTTGACTCTGCATACAGAAAAAGCTAGGAGAGTTCATAATCACCAACACTCAAATAAAAGAGCACTACTCTAAAGTATCTCAGCATAGTAATGCAATCAGCTTGAGCCTCTGAGATGCTATGACAATCACACAAAGTGCAACCCATCTAACTGTTTTAACGTTTGTAAATTTATTGCTTCACAAAAGGTATCCAAATATTGAAGTTTCTTTCTGCAAAGTTGTCAAGAGTTTCCCTCATTGAGGGGCAAAAACAGCTCAGAAAGCCAACCAATGAGAAGTTTTGCATTACACCTGTGCCCACATGTGCACATCTGGTCGCGTGCTCTTTTTGGAGACTTAAATCAGAGTTCAAAAGGAAATTTTCTTACTTGGGAAACCATTAGACACAAGAAAAAGTTTCTCATTTGTCGTCTTCTCAATTTCTTCACAGAAATACTTGCAAACTCTCCCTCCTGAGACAAAATCAGAAGAAGAAATTATAAATACATGTAAATTCGCTTGACATTTATACTCATCTTTTAGGATATTTCTTTTTTAACTGTACTTGTCAAAGTTTCTCTAATAGTTACTTGCCATTACTAATAATCTACGCCCCTTGTGTTTTACTTCCAAAAAATAAAATCGATGCCCTTTCTTTTCGGTATATTTATTGTATTTGTACGAGTATCTGTAGAAAATGATGAAGAAGTTTAAATTTTCTTAGTAGTTTGATCAGCATTATATGCATGTAAATATATTTAGGAGTTTATAAGGGCAATGTTAGTTTTTACAATCATTTACTTAACCTAGCAAGATGCCCTTTTGTTGTAATTCTTTTATGTGAATAATTAAACTTGTATTTTAATACTTCTAACTGTTAGTAACATCTTGATCACAATTCAAACTATTCAGGTTATATGAAAATACTTACATGTGTTGCATTTTTATTTGGTAATTTTAAAATTTTCCTAATACAGTACAATCATATTTAATTATATGATGAAGCAAATGAATAAAATATACAAAGTATATAATAAAGCAACTTAAACAATGATTGGATACATTTCTGGAAACAATTAAGAAATTCATTCGCTCACCTAATAAGACACTTAACAAAAAGTAGCTCATTGAAATACAAAAGCTTAGAATCCAGATAAAGGTTTCTTGTGATGGGGCTATTTCTCTATGGAAAAATATGTTATTTCTCCAAATGCACATTGTATAACGTATTAGACATGTTATTTTATTTAATGTCTAAATAAACTTTTAGGTTTATAGTACTACAATATTCAGCACTTCTAGACTATGTCAAAATCTAAATAGGATTATATTCCAATAGTAACATGATCACAAGTATAAATCTTGTCAAAAGTTTTGAATCTTCTGTCATATTCGAATTTTTAATTTTCCATCTTTGCTGTTAACCAATTGCATTGCAATTTGATTAACAACAAAAGAAAAAACAATGGAAAAAATATATATATTAATATTTCATATAGTAAGTTTATAAATCTAACAGAAATTGCAAAGAACATTCACTTTCAGAAAAGTTGAATTAGAGATAGAGACATCATTTCATAAAGGTGCATTTCCAGGCAATCATAAGATACATGAAACTTCCAAAGACTTGGAGAACATTAGCAACTTCACTAGAAAGTAAAGAATATAAAACAAACACATCGACCTAAAAACTTACCTGGCCACAATTCCAACTATTATTGTGATTCTCACCATCTTTGTTGTCTTCACCATTAGCTAAATTGTGCTTGCTATTATATGTCACTAGATCAGCCAAAGTAAAACCATCATGAGCGCAAACAAAATTGATACTGTTCCAAGGTTTCCTTCCACCTTCCTGATTCAGAGCAATATTAAGTGATTCAAATCAAAAAGTATATTCAGAAAATATGTATTAGATCTATAACATTGTAGATCCCCTAACGTAATCTACAATAGGCAAAGTCTGCAATAAAAAGAATAGAGACGTACATAGAAAGAACAGAAGTTCAAGAAAATATACAAAGATTTTGAACTAATGTAACTGATAACGTTCAAGAATCACATTAGTCCAGAAGGATGTTTACCATTAAACAGCCATGAAGGAGATATACCTGGTATAAATTAGGACTTCCACATAGACATTCGGCAAAAGCCCCAGCAAACCCATCGGTACCCTTGATAAATTGCCTTACAATATCCCGGTACTGAAATAAGGAGGAAGTACTGTTGAAATAACTATGATGTATGTAGACTGAAGACAACAGCAGTAAAAGAGAAAGGACAGAATCATAATATGATAACACAAATTTGTTTTGAAACACAGCCTTACCATCCTTTTCTCAATCTAATACTGAACACAGTAGAATAAATGGCAACATTAACAGATAATTCTGCCAACAAAAATGAAAATCCTGGTAATAAGAAACCATCCTGACAGCCAATCCTTATTTAGAAAAAAGAAATCCTAAACAAATTGCATATTTATAATCATTTGGAAGAAAGACTAAGAGAAACCAAGACATTTAAGAAGCATTGGGAACATTTACAATTTATACCAAGGCATTGAAGAGTCCTTGAGAACTTTCATAACTTTAAGTGAAATTTGCTTATGGTTACTGATAATTGGCAACTTCTAAACCACAAATTTTTTAGAATGGAAGACTAATTCCAGAAAATGAAATTAGATGGCATATGGCGAAACATTTTTAACCGGAAGATGTTTGTTGAGTTGATTGAGTAACTAATGCTGGGAAAGATCATATGGATAATAATGAAGTTCTAAATTGGCTGAATTTCCTGTTAATTGAGCCGCTGAAAAACCAACATCTTTAGTATGTCGGAAACATTACACTAGAGTAGACAACCTGGTGCTTGAATGTAACAATCCCTCGCAAGAAAAGGGATAGGTGAAAATATGAGTTAATTATGGATATGGTAGTAACAGGAACTTTCTGCAGCGAATCCAATAATTAAGGATCGAGTTGTACCAATTTCTACAGAAAAGAGAGAAGGACAATAAGGAGCCAGCTGGATGTCCAAAAATGCACAACTTAATTATATACATCTTGACTTACCTTCCCATTCCATTCTGACCAAATACCCCAATGGGGAAAAATGCCAACTTGATAAAGACCTCCACAGTCCCATGCTTCCGCTATAAGCTGATCGAGGAAGAAAGAAACCTCATTCATTTCTCTTACACAAACATAATCAGAGACATACAAATAAGCAACCACCGATGTGCTAACAACAGAAAGGATATATCTGACGGTGCATTGTTACAGTCTAACTATGAGTCCATGAGCTGAAGGTTACAAAAAATTCAACAACATAAGCAAAGTGTATTTTGGACAGAACAATCGATCTTCCCCGTAGGAAGGACATAATTATATTCCTTAGCATTATTTTGGACGAAGAATACCTTGTGATAGTAAAAAAAAAATGAAACCATAAGGGAAAGCCAGATACCTTAACTCCATGGAGTATAGGGTCATTGCTGATCATGTCAATCAATGGGGGGCTACTGAGAGGAGTTCCAATCGTGATTGCCTCACCTTCAATTGCATCTCCATATACATTCACAGCATCCCAGAGACTGACCAAAATCAAAGGCAATGCAGAATAAGCATTGAATAACGAGAACGCATGTGAGGCAGATGATATAACAACTAACCTGCTACTCCTTGTCAAGATAGATGCAAGATCAAACCGAAAGCCATCAACATGCATTTCTGTCACCCAGTATCTGTTGAGAATCAACTAAGCCAAATAAATAAATATTCAAATGTGTCAATATGAGTTGAATCATGAATGGATGAACCATGAAAAGAAAACCAAAAGGGATTTTCTGATTTACGAGAATGAACATAATACAACAGAAAAATTTAGGTCGAATGATCAAGGCACAAAATTGGAATTCTTCTCTCCTGAATACAAGGTTAACATTAAAGAGTAATCACCTAACCTAAAAGCTCACATATCACAGAATAGATTTTTAATATTAATGTCTTCAGAGAAGGCCAATCCTGGTTGCCGGATATAAATATAAGACTAATGCACAAGACAACAAACTCATGTAAAATCAAAAACCAATTGGACTGTCATCACACTCTTCTGAAGCCTAAGTATTGAAGACTTATTCATAAGATGCTTACAAATATCAATGATAGAACATTACAAATTTAGACAAAAGCCTCTGCTAGAGAAAGCAATAGCAATTATTGGCCATAGTTATTGTAAATGTTCTCATACAAAAATGAAAATGATCTTGTGATTATCTATCTCCCTCTCTCCAAATGCGTTCACATTGAGCAGAAGATAATAAATCATAAAATATTCCAATTAGCTGGAATATCATGTTGTTTATACTTTCTAGAAGACACAACAAAATTGTCACTTCCTATAATCTCAGTGATTGGTGCAATTATAGGGGAAAAGATATTCAGTAAAATGTTATGGAAGAAACAAGATTGTATTTTCTGTTGGGTGGACCAAGGAAAAGTAATATATGAAAACTTCCATTTCAAAGATCAGAGAAGAAGAGAAACCAGACTCTGCAACAAAAAGCTCTTTAAGCTTTATAATTTTCCAGTAATTCTACCTCAAGCAATCCAGAATAAATTGCCGTACAATGGGATGATTGCAATTGAAGGTGTTCCCACAACCTGAATAATTGTAGAATTCACCCTGTTAAACATAGATTAAAGCATTCAGAAAAGTTGTCCTTTCAAAGAACATGATATCAGCATTCATTATCACTGCACAAGCTAATGTCTATACTTCAAAGTTGTTTAGAACTGTGTAGCCCAGAAAAAAAGCTGAACGAAAACTTAATTTAAAACTATCCTCTACTTGGTTCTGAAACACGGGTATAAGTTACATGCTAAAGATCGATCAGACATTAATTACTAAGGAACATCTGATCAGTCTTGCACCACTATTTGACAATTCAGAGAACAAGAAAAGAAAAGACCAAATTAACAAGTGGTGATCCTTTTCCCATATGCCACTTTTCTCTTTAATGTTTCTTACTTTTAGTTTATAGTTCATACCTATTGGAAGTGGAAAAAAGCATCAGATGTCTACAAGCTCTTGATAAACTTTTGATACGAGAAATAAGGATAAGGCCAAATCACAGATTCTCTGCAGAACTGAATGGTGTGGATGAGAATAGGAAAATCTATCTTTCAAAAATTCATAATGGGAAAGGTGTTACTCTGTTTTCATCACAACTATATAAACTACAAAGATCTTTCAATTTTAAGCAGCCATTACTTGTTAAAGAAATTGGTACCTTCACAGGTCCCCTGATCAAAGGTAAAAAAAAAATAGTAGACACCAAAAAGAATATTACATAACTTTTGTCCACATAAAATACCAAAAGAAACAGGGGATAGCTTAATCGCTTAAACAATCCAAACAGTCGATTACCTAATTCCAGTAAAAGTATAGCAAAAATGAACGATAAGTATGGCCATACCTTTGGCGCAAGCATGTAAAAGACACTATTGTCAAGACCTCTAAATGATAATATGGGACCATTCTCATTCCCTTCAGCAGTGTGATTAAAAACAACATCCATAATCACCTGTTACATTACAAAAAAGATGGAGAACTAAACAAAAGCTTAATCCAAAGTTATGCCAGCTCATGGTTCGTTTCTTACCTCAATTCCACGTTTATGTGCTTCCCTAACAAGGTACTTAAATTCATTTACTGCACCAAGGCCGTATTTACCAACTCCAGCAGAAGAATATCTTGCCATTGGTGAAAAGTAATTGATTGTAGAATAGCCCCAAAAGTTCACCCTGGACAAGAAAAAGGTTTTGACAGGATTGAATGTCCCTTGCTAAAATCATGCAATTATATATTTTTTCATGTGCATAGAACATTAGTTATTTCCGTGAACAGACGACTACGTGGACCAACATATAACTCACCAATTAAGAAAGATATAGGGTATGAAGGAATGCAGCTAATTCTCTCAAATATATAGTAAAAGTGCTTTTTTTCACATGACAATTGACTTGATGATAGCAAGCTGCAAAGACATCATAGTTGCTATGGAATGCTAGATTTTTATGAATATTGGTTGCGACTATTACATCGAAATACTAAATCATGAATGTTAGTGCTACACTTTTCCTCACAAACTCTATGCCACTATCATAACACAGTACCTTAGCCACCTATTCCGGGGTCCATATTGTTAGATGCTACCAGATCATTTGTTTGCCTCAGTTTCAGCACCAGAATACCATGTGTTTGAATGCTAGTTATAAAGAATAGTTGTTCAAAGCAATTAACATCTTTTATTAGTCAAAGAAAGGAAATCATCTAAAAACTAGACTCCTTTGGTTTCTGAAGACTTGCCAAAGCTAAGCTGGTTTAATGGGAACTCAAGTTGCATCATCAGGTGAGGATCACTTCAACTTAGAGAAAATATGTCTCTATCCAGACACTCTTACTTTTGGAATCCAAAGCTATTGTCCTACAGATCCATATAGGAAATTGAAAATATCAAGATGAACTACTGGATGAATTACTTGGTGATTAGAGAAATACAGGTAATTGAGTTATTAAACCATTTAGTGTTAACCAATTTAAGTCAATTCCTCAAAATCAGCAACCTTAAGTTAAGAAGCCAAGCTCAAAGGAGCTTTCAGCCATCATTCTGAATCAAGCTTATGTAAGTTGGTTCAGTTTTTGTTATTCAAAAAGTTGGGATCTTAAACTATATATTCGTGACCATAACACAGCCCTCAAACAAGGCCTTTAGCCATTAAACTTTGATCAAAAAATCTAGTAATCTAGTTCATTTTTTCAATCACAATGAAAGAGCTTCCACACCTCTGCAAACCATTTTGAAACCCTCATGAGTAAATCTGCCTCTTTTGCTGCATTAACAGATGGGCTGTCTAATGAAGTTAGACAAATAAAGGTGCAAAATGATATCCCCATTAAGTCATTTTACGTATAACATAGTTCAGCATGCCAATGTTATTTACATTCACAGAAAGGATTCATTTCTGCAGCTCCTGGAGGAGCACATAACATACAGTTGCAGAAATTCAGGCACAGTGTTGACAAGCTCTGATGAGGACTCCAGATAAAAGAATACTATACATTGCAAGAATACTTGACAGAATCAAATGCCAATGTAAATAACTAATTAAAATGTGTCCGAATATGATTTCAGACACCAGGGAATGAAAGGATTAGAGTTGCCACTTGCCATCATCTGAAAGACATCACAGTTGTACTTTCAAACTAATTACACACAAATTTAAGTTGTATAAAGTTTGCTATGAACATTTAAAATAAGAAAGAGTAAGTTCTAATTTACTTGTAGTCGCCCAAGACAGAGTTATAGCTGTAGTACTCCAATTCATTGAATTCATGACATGGCATTAGTTCAATGCAGTTGATACCAAGTTTCTGCAAAATCATAAAGCAACGTGATAGGCAATTGACCAATATTTATCATATAAACATCGCACATGAATAATCTCTAAGACTACTTTGACTGCACATTTAGAAATCTGCAAGGCAAAGTGATTTCAACAGTATAGATGCATCAAGATAAGCTGTTCACCAAGCATGGGGCATCACCACATTAAGTTCATTTGAATTTAGTCGCAAAGCTTTTAAGATTTACAACATAATGACTACTAGTGTCATAACCATAAAAAACCAATTACAGAACTGAACAACCTGCCTGCTTAAGAAAATTCAACTGAACATTTGAACTTTTACCTTCAAATGATCAAGTTTCTCCACCAACCCACGGTAAGTGCCAGGAAATTTTGAGTTGCTTGACTCATGTCTTGTAAATCCACGAACATGCATTTCATAAATAACCAGATCCCTTTGTGGGAATTTTAGGGGTAAATCTCCTTCCCAATCAAACTGAAATTGCAACATAGGCAGATAAATAAAAATTAGACAAAGAGCATTTAATTACCTCCTAGGAAAGTGAAGCACAATCATCAACATATGTTAATTAAAAATGTGTAAACTTTGAATAAATGAAGGTAATTAAGAGCCATAATTTAATATGTAAGATGGTGCAAGTACCCAAGGAAGATGTGCAGTAAAAAAGGAATAGTTTCATTTAAAAATTAAAGTAAAAAAAAAAAAAAAAAAAAAGACTAATAGAGCTTTTTTTTCATACTTATTTATTGAATACCTCATACAATCTGAGACCAGTGTCAGTCCTAATCTACGATAAATAGTTTAAAGTTAAGCCTCGTGAGATTGGGATTGATGACCAATCCACTAATCCCCACCCCAGCAGCAATTTTAACAGATAAATTTTGAACAAGCTGATGAGATAAGAAAGTCATACAGATCACAGAGGCAGCATTTGCATTAACAACTTACACAACTACAGTGCTACTGTGAACTTTGGCCTACTTATATGGACTATTTATAAGCACATGTGTGATGATATTATCTGTAAAAAGGATATTATAAGCAGCTGCACATGACAAGATCAGTGCAAAATGATAAACAATTATGGAAGCTGCCCAGCATGGTTAATAAGGATCCTAGCACCGTGGCAGAAAAATATATAACTCGCATAATTTAGCAAGAGTTATATCCAATTTCATACATTTCAAGATCATCTCTTTCATCCTAAATCAAAAATGTTATGTAAGTACTCTTACAACAACAATGTTGTTCATCAAATACCTCATCATTAATAGAAGGCACCACACATGCCATCTGAGGCCAACACTCTTCGTCAGGTCCTAAAGCACCGTATTCCCCTCTGCTGACAACAGCCTACATTGTAAGCCAAAGACAGATAGAGTTACAATAGGCTATATAACATCATAATACAACAAAATGCATGATGCTCTTCTTCCTTTATGGAATGGGCAAGAATTAGGATGTTTAGAGCCATAATCTTCCCATAAGTAGCAAGAATCCTACTGACCTTTGCATAAGGGTCAATCAATATTTTAGAAGAATCAAAATAGAGGCCATCTTCCGGAGAGAAGCTCCCATCAAATCTGTAGCCATAAACCATATCTTCAAAGTCACCTTTCAGAAACACGTGCCAGACATCTCCTGTTCTATTATTAGTTGGATCGAGAGCAATCTGCTCAGTCACTCTTTTCTGCAACAAAATATGACAGTAAAGAAAATGCACTTAATTGATACAGTTAGTTTCTTCCACTTCCATGCCCATACTATCCACACTCAAAATTTCAATTCACAAAAAAAAAAAAAAAAAAAAAAACATTCCACTTCCATGCCCATACTATCCACACTCAAAATTTCAATTCAAAAAAAAAAAAAAAAAAAAAAAAGCATCACATTTTATCAAAATTATAACTCAAGGCAGAAACCGAATTCACATTAGAAAATGACAGAAAGCTAATTCTTTTCGCAAATTCAATGCAACAAACACAAAGCAAGAATAGGAGAATAATCATCAACCTCTGGTAAGTCCGAAAGATTGATCAAGCAAAGAGTAGCCGACGAGGCATTGCCGGAAGAAACCGCGAAGTTGACACCACCGTCTCTTGCCGTGGCACCAAACGGCGTCGGCTGACCGGAGAACACCTCGAAACGACGGGCCCTCGCGGGAGGCTTCTCGACCACCACCGCGGTCTCCGCATCAACCCTTTCACTCGCATTGTTCAAGATTACAAAAGGGTTCACGTTTTTCCCAGCATTTGCAAAGGCTTTACTAGGAATTCCGACATTCAATTTGTCTTTCCGGCACCGAAGACACGTCTTGGGAGCAGATTTACGTGAGAAATGATTTGGAATCAAAGAAGACTGCAGTGATTGTAATTCCATTTTCATTATATGAACTACGAAAAAACGATTTTACAGAACCGAACTGCTGTGGGCCATCACCGTAGAGAGACAAGAGTAGAGGTGGTGAATCAGAGTAGAGAGTGATCTGCAGTTCTGAAACTCTCAGTGGTGCTCAAATCTCAGGAAGTGATCTTTTTCTTTTTTCTTCTTTTTTTTCCTTTCTAATAATAATAATTTATTTTCTTCTATTTCCTTAGTCGTTGTCCAAGAAATATCATAATTGTTACGTGACCAAAATTTACATTTGTGTATGATAATAACCATGGATGAATACTTTATATTTTAATTCCTATTAAGCCTTACTAATTTAAATATCCCATTTATTTCAACCCAATAATGTATTTGCGAGTATTTGTGGCGGTTCATGTTTACATTGATTGGCTTATAGCTCAATTATAATCTAATCTTTTTTTTCTCATAGAGTAATCGAGAGAGAATGCGATAAAAATTTCAAGAACGAGGTCAAGACATCAACAAGGTAGCCGATCTTGTTGTTATAACTCTAAAAAATTGTTAAAGCTTCCTATGTGGGTTTTAAAGTAACAAAATGAAATTAATATACCAATAATACGTGAAACTCCATCTGACTACATAACAACGAAATTTTGCTTTCTCTTCAAAAGAAAACTCGTGATAGCGGATTAGCACTCTAGGGCAAGAAACATACCCCCAAAATATGGTTGTTGCGCAAAACCTATGTCTGTGGTTGTGAAGGATCTAAACTACTATGCATGGCGTAAGGAGAATTTATACGAGAAGAAATAGAAAAATTTAACAAACATAGGTTGTTTCAACCTGCTCCAGTAATTTGTCTTTTCGTAATTTACATAATTAATATACATCCCGATATGTGGTGGTAAACGCCTGATCAAATTGTCCAAGTATATTGTCCCAAACTTGATGTTGCACAGTAAATGAAATCTTCGGCCATATTCACTAAGGGGGACTAGACTGAATATCTTAATTAGTCTGACCCAATTGGATTTTACCTTCTTTTAAGCCGACCCTTAACAAAATGGACTGGATCGATAAAACACCAAATATGCTTTGATTTTAAAAAATAATGTTAATAAGTCGAATACATATGGCTATCAATTAAGAATTTTTAGCCCCATAGTGGTAGTGTTTTCTTAAATAACAGCTGTGTCTTGCATTGATAAGTTGAACAAGTATGTACAATAGTATATTCAAAAGCAGTTACTTACACCAACGATGGTATTAGTTTAGTAGATGAAGTTAAAGTTGATGTTCCATGACTAATTTTAAGATCATGAGTTCGAATTCTATCATATGTATGATTCATTTTATCTTATTTTATGTGAGTTATTATAATTTATTTACGATCATATTGTTGATGCTTTCAATATAAGGATATTAGAAGCATCATAAACTAATAATTGGTTGTATTTTAAAATTTGTAAGTAGAAATAATAATTCATAATTTATTTTCCTGAATAATAATTCGACCAAATGAGAATTTGTATCTTTTCTATTGTATTGAGTTCCAATATTTTTTATTAGGTGGGGTTGTCTTTGACGGCTAATTCAACTGATTCAAGAATCTTGAACAATAATCGTTGATACTTCCACCATCTAAGAATTTTTTATTGGACACGTGTCCATATAATATTTGATAATTGACCCTCTATAAATACCGGTTGACTCTATTACACATTTATGCATTATTGGACACTTAGATATAACTCTTTGACCTTGTCAATTACCAACTATGAGATAGGCTTCAAAGGGTTAGAGTTGAGGATTACCATTGCAAGTTTGACGAGTTGTGTTGCAAGTCAACTATTTCTATAGATTGAGTACCCATCATGCATGGATCCTATCTCACACATTTATTCTTTTGACATAACTGTTGCGAGATACATCATAAGCGAAATATAGCTGAAGATCCTAAAAATGTTAAGGTTGCAAAAGTTGCTTACAACCTGAAGCATGTAAGATGATTATCTATAGTTTTTCTTTAATTGTATATTTAAGTGATTCGCGTGCACCAAAATAATAGAATGGTCATGTTTAATACATATATATATATATATTAAAGTTTAGAATGTACCGAGGTCGAGTTGTACAAACTTTAAAATAATAGAATAGATCCAAAAACTTATCAGAAAATCATAATTATATTATGGAAGGTCTTAATACGACTTTCATAAGATGTACCCGCATCAAACATAAATTTTTAAAAAATAATCAATTGCATGATATGAAAAAAAATTTATGAATATAGTATTAGACATTGTATATTTGGAATATATAAATATAATAATATATTTTGGACATGGTTGGGTTGTTAATCGATATTATACAGAAGTTTTGGGGCAAAAGAAGGAAAATGGGGAAAAATGCCAGCGATGTAAATATCTCCCAGTCCATGTGAACTTCTTTCTCCTCTTCAGACGAATTCCTTTCCTACCAAGCGTTTCTCGCCAAGTAGAGTGGAGAAGGCATTCATTGACGGGGTGGGCATCAACCACTCTCTGCAGTTTTCCGTCTTCTAAAGGTGAGTTCTAGAAAAGAACTACTGTTGATCCGATGCATGGCTTGAAAATTTTGTTTTCTGAAGTATTAATGTTTTTGCTTATAGAATTTGTAGTAATTGTTTGAATTAATTTATGTTTCTGTTCGTTGTTCTTCGTGATTGGGCTAATGATTTTTCCTTGGCAATTTCATTTCCCAATTTGTGTTCTTGGTTTGATTTAGGATTGGGGGGACTTCAGATTTGTAGAGGAGAAATGGGAAATTGACTGGATTTGTGAAGTATTTGGAGTTAGATGCATTCATTATTGAATCTGCTGCTCTATTTATTAATCTATAGGCAGGTTTAGCTAAATTTAGCATCTTATGACGATATTATTGTAGAAATAAAAGAAAGGACTTTTACTGCTGATGATTTGTGAGTTTGATTTTTCAATGGGCTTAGAATTGGAGAATTTAAATTTCCATTCAGGTGCCTTGAAGAACATAGAAAGAAATTAAGTTGAACTAAACGATTGCACAGCTCTACCAGACTGTTGAGAATTCACACAAGCCAAATCACACTAAGGAAGCAAAAAGGTTCATGTATAAAGATGCCAGTTGTGCAAAATTAAAACGCACAAAGAGAAACTGAAAAAGACAAACTTCACACCACATTTGGGGAGCCAATATAGCCTCCATATTTCTCATGAGTGATTGCATTAGTCCTATCAAACTATTCAATGTAGTTTAAATTATGGTTCCTTAAGAAAATTTCTGAACAAATATGGATATTATGGAACCAAAGCTGAAAGTGAAGCTGGATGATAAGAGACCGAAAATAAACTCGCCAGAAATCGGTGGTAGGATTGATCTTATAAGCAAATAGCTAGAGAGACTTCAAGTCTATATAGAGCAAAAGTGCCGAATGAGGTGCTCTGAAAAAAAAATAAATGGCCATGAGAGGCCATTGGTCATCATAAGACCATGATGATAAACCCCAAATTTCCAGATGAACATATTCCCTTAACAATCATTGAGATGAGATTTACATTTTTCTAATCAACTTTGCAGGGATTTTATTTGGAAAAAAGATAAAATCCAGCAGTTAATGCAAGTACTAAAAAGTAGAAAAGACATAGCCTGTGACTGGACTGTGGAGTTCTCAATAACACGCCTAGCATTAGGGAAGTAAAAGTGCAACCACAAACAAAATGAGGCAGTCCTATGAAATTGGAGTATGAGCATGAAAAAACTCAATTATTATGGTGTCGCCGAGAGGAGCTCGGTTACAGGCAGCAAAAAGAAAATTCGAGTTGAAAATAAACTTTTATGAAAGAAAATAGATTAAACCATGGCATTCCTATTGAAGTGAAAATTTGCTTCCTAATAACCCCTTCAAGAAGAAGATCAAAGCCACCGAATGACCCAGAGAAGATTGTCTAGGAAAAGCCATATGAAATAGGAATTTGAAAATTGTCTATTGCATTTTAAAAACTTAATAGAAGATTCTTGTAACTTGGATTGAATTTGTGAACCAGACAATTCCTTATAAAACAAGTAAAAGGAATAATTATAGATAACATATGACGTGCAAAAAAAGCCTTGCATGAAGCATCACATATTTATTTGCTTCAAGGAAAAGAAGCTGTTATATGAGATACCCATTTTTTACTTTCCTTTCTTACGTCCGCTTTATTTTCCATACAAAAGGTCCCATCTGTTATCTTTACAAGATTGACATTTGTACATCTCCTCACAGAAAGAGAAGAGGAGACGCAGACACCAACCAAGAAAAAAGGTGAAGTTTCTCATCCAACAGGACACATTATTTCTTTCAGAATCTAGATTTTTGGCAAATGCTTTAACTTTTTGTGCAATTTACTGTTTACTGCATGATATTTCTTTAAGCACGCACTGCCAATAAACAAAAAGGGTGTTTTTCTTTCGCACGCCATATTCAGATATATTATATGCTTCCATTTATTTCCTCAATTTTCTTGAAAATCAACAAACTTTCTTCGGCTTTGCTCAGGTTCATTTATTTATAGTTTTGTTCTTTTCTTCCGACTATTTAGATAGTTTTAATCTTTTATTGTTGCATCTGATGATTTTGTTGATAGATTAGGATGTCTGTGGGTTACACACAAGAAAGAATAGCTTTTGTTCTATATTTGAATTAAGTTTAAGTATGCTTGTTAAGCTTGCAGAATGATCCTCATATTATTTACCCAGATCTTATGTACCTTATTTTTGTTGTTCCTCTTCTTTTCATGGAACTATGAATTATTGTGATGATAATTGATACTTCAATCAATCGAAGTAGAATTGTTTCTGATATTGTCCGTTGTCAATAAGTTTTATGTGAGCCTGTTTTGTGGCGGTGTTCTTTCCAACAATTATGTCTTGACCATGTTTCATCCTGCACTGCAAGAGTTTTTGAGGTTGTACTTGCATTTGAAGATCAAGATTTGAAGATATGAACTCCAAAAAACTCCAGTGCAGATCCAAGGAACACAGAATGACTGAAAATAGCACAAGATGGTTGCTAAAGGATTTGAGCTTATAGTAACTCAACTTATCCAAACAAGTGAATGGACATGTTAAAATGGATTTGAAATTCTGCAGTTCAAAATTCTTCAAGCTAAACTTTATGATATTCTACCTTAAAAAGATCTACATTTTTGCATTTCTTCCCCATCCCTTCTTTTGTATAAGACGAGGGATATGTTTTAAGTAGTATAACTTATGTTGGGTTTAATTTCAGGGTTTGTGTCTCCTCTTAAATTGATTGCAAAGGCCTTCTCCAGGGCCTTAGAGAAGAGAAGAAGAGGAATCAGATGGAATTTGAGAGCAGCAGTTGGATAAAAGATGGGGTTTATTTCTACCCGCATCTGTTTGGTGGTATAATGATTACTTGTGCACTCCTCAGTTTTTCCACTAGCTACTTTGGTATGATTAGTGTTCCAACAATGCCTCACCTTTTTCCTGACTTGAGGGGTTTTCATAAGAAGAAATCTGCAAAGAAACGTGTTCGTGTGTATATGGATGGATGTTTTGATCTGATGCACTACGGACATGCCAATGCATTGAGACAAGCAAAGGCACTGGGAGATGAATTGGTTGTTGGAGTTGTAAGTGATGAAGAGATCATATCCAATAAAGGCCCTCCAGTTTTATCTATGCAGGAGAGGTATACATGCAACTATTAATCAGTTCTGTAGGTCTTGTGTTGAAGCACAATAACTAGTAAACTGCATAAAAGTTAGGAAAAAAATCTACTTTTTCCTTCTTTCCACTTTTCTAATAATTATGAATTCATAATCTTCATTCCTGATGGACTTTATTGGTAATAAAATATTGCAACGTAGTTTGTAGCATATGAGCTATTGCATTGGCAATTTTTGGCCAATATTCTATAGTTTTTGTGGCCAGGTCAAATTGAGAATTCTCATCATAGGACTGTCCATTAGATGATTCTTGTACTTGTGATCTAATTTGAGGTACTTTGTTCAGGCTGGCCCTTGTTAGTGGGTTGAAGTGGGTGGATGAAGTCATTCCAAATGCTCCTTATGAAATTACTGAAGAATTTATGAATCGACTTTTCAAGGAGCATAAGATTGACTACATTATACATGGTGATGATCCATGCCTTCTTCCTGATGGAACTGATGCTTATGCTCTAGCAAAGAAAGTTGGTCGCTACAAGCAGATCAAACGCACGGAAGGCGTCTCCAGCACAGATATTGTAGGTACTATTCCTCTTGTTCTGTTTTTAAGTTGTAACTAGTGTTCACTCAGAAAAATATCTTCTTCTTGGAAGGATCCTTTATGGATTATATGAAGTTGCTTCATTGTCTAACATTTTTAACAGTTGATAAAATGTTCTCCACCTCTCCTATTCAAGATATAGTTGACATATATATTTTTCGATGTGACTGTTAAAAAACCTTAGGCAGTGATAATTTAGGCAACTTTACTTGAATGAGATTAATAGACCTTCTTTTTCTCTGTTCAAAATCATAAGTCATCCATTCTGATTATTGTTTTTAGCACCACAAAGTTTAATTTGTCCCTTTATCCAGCCCTCTCAGTCTATGCAGTCGCTATCTTATTGTTGGCCGTTAAATTCTTTGGCTATAACAGTTGCTTAAATGCTACAGAGACATGATTGCCATTTTGTCAGAGAACTACTTCCTTGACAACAACCATTTTCATAGTTGCTAGCTGTGCTGCTGCCAGCATATGTTATGTAAAGATCATGGCAACATTGCATGTTTCTTTTCTTTTATGATGCCTACGGTCATTAGGAAGTAGTATGTTATGTGACACAGGAATGGTTTAGTGTCATTGTTACAATTGGAAAGCCAATTCCAGATTGCTACATATGTGTATATCTTGTAATTGAGTTAAGGTTCGTTATACTGGAAAGTTTGTACATTGTGGTACTTTATTTTCTGTATCCTCTGTCCCTTCACAAATTTTAATTCACCAATTCTTTGTGACTTGTGAAACCAATTAAGTGTTTATTTTTTCTCATGCCTCAGGATTTTATATTATACTTGTTCTACCACCTGATTAGCTTCATTTATTTATTTTGTCTTTATTGAGTTTGAAATTTAGTCTTATTTGGTACTTGGGTAAGTAAATGATTATGTATATCAGTTTATGATTTGTTATGACTCGTTTTATTCACAATTCTTGTTGCCTTCATTGTATATCAAATCTTATGTTTTTTCTTGCATCTCTCATTATCTTTTTCAGATTGTCCCTATTTTAACTTTATCATTTACATCTCCAAAGGAAATGTTAAGCTAGCAATTTAGCATCTTTGTGAGTAATGATTATGATTAGGTGTTATTTTGATCATGCCACTAATATGTATACAGGAAGAATACTTTCCTGTATTAAGGATGCTAAATCTGAGGAAGTATGCTTGGAATCATCTGGTGAATTTGATAACTCAAACAACACCCAGCATAACACATCTTTTACTAATGGTGGCCATATATCTCATTTCCTACCTACTTCCAGACGAATTGTGCAATTTTCAAATGGCAAGGTATGTTTAAACCCTTTTGCGAGAATGTCATCATGCTGATGATGGCATTTATGAAGATCTTTAACATATGAGTTGTTGTGCATAAATCAGCATATGCATAAGAGTTGTTGTGCATAAGAGTTGCCTAATTACCATATTGAGAAATAGTAACTGTTCTTTGAGATCTTATGTGATGTAGCTCAAGAAACAGTAGAAGATAGAGATTATGACTTACCAATGAACAAATAATGTAAGTTTTGTGAAACCAGATCTCCTATATGGTGCTTGTTCCAGTAATAACCTTTTCAGTATCACTCCTTCTGATAAACTTGGAGCACATGGTTTATTTCAACTTGGGCATGTTAACAATGACCTACATAATCTGTCAATTGCTTAATGTTAACAATGCTCAACTGGTAACTTGCTCTACAGCATTTGATAAAATCTTTTATCCAATCTAAAAGAAATAGAGTTTAATCACCTATGTGAAATTTATTTAAATTTAATCATGGATATATGATGTGAAGACTTGGATAAATAGAAATTCATTAATATCAAAAATATTAAGAAACAATTCATACATTTTAAACTGTAGTTTGTATTAATTCAGTCAAATAATCACATTCATTTTACTTCTTAGTTTCATGTATATTAACTTGTTTAAGTATTCACATTCAGTTCATATGATAATTTGTGCCTTTACAATGTTAAGGGCCTGTTTGGTTGTGTTTTCAATGAGATTTTTTCCACTTTTCACTATTTGGGTGGTTGGGATTTTGTTTGGTCAAGCCACTTTCATTGAGAATGCATTCCTATTTTAATTCTCAAATTTTTTAAATTATAGGTCACATGGGTTTGTCATACTTGTCTTATCTTGTCAACATGTCTTTTCTTGTTTCAAATCAATTAAAATTATTTCAAATGGCAAGACTCACTTTGATTATTTTATAATTTCACATATTCAATCAATTTGGTCATTTGTCACATCAAAAATACATATACCTATATTCAACATTCTCACACCTATATACCTACATTTGGAAACAACTAATCCAAACATATTCTCAGTTTTCGCACAAAAACCAATAAAGCATTTCTACCCATTTCCAAATATTGGAAACTGAAAATGAAAATGAAAACACAACCAAATGGGCCCTAAGATTTTCTTGCTCATACATGAATCACTTTGGACGATAAGGGGGAATACTTGTCTATTTTATTATAATATTGTTGGAAGACTATGGTGCTAAAATGTAGTAGTAGTTTTTTTCCACTTTTGACTGAAGGCTTAATCTTCTTCCGACGAAGCCTTCTTGGTTAAATTCCTTTGTTTTGTTTAATTTCAGGGGCCTGGACCAAATTCTCGTGTTGTTTACATTGATGGGGTATTTGATCTTTTTCATGCTGGGCACGTGGAGGTATTTTAAGGATTTGATGAAGCTTCTCTGTGGCAGCTTTAAGTTAATACATGTTGTGTTCACGGAATTTCAATCTTCTCTAAAGTAGATAACAATCTTTTCTAAACTAGATATCTCTGTTTCTGGATAAATCAGGGAAGTAAATCCTTCTAATCGACACCTGAAAGATGTCTATTTTCATGAGGTTAATAGGATTTTCAGGATTTAATGTTTACCTGTTTGTTAAATATTTTTCCTTGGATTGCTTACTAATTCACTCTCTGGGAAAACACACACTGTGAAGCATGGCCGTGAAGCTTGTAGTAGTTAAAGGGCTGCTTCTGATAAGATTTCTTTCCCTTGTTCTTTTAAGGAAAAAAATTAGTATATGAGAAAATGCGTGGAAGTAAATTTTTGACTGCATCACTACTTTTATTTTGCTTCTAGTTCCATGTCTTCACTTATTGAAATCACCATGTCAATATTATTCTCTTTGCAGTGATGTTTGATATGGAATGATTTGATTATAAATTGCTTTTTGTGAGTGCACAGATTCTAAAGAGAGCCAGACAACTTGGAGATTTTCTTCTTGTCGGTATTTACGCTGATCAGACTGTTAGGTATTGCTCTGCATTACACTTGTAACTCTATGGTGATGTTCTCAAATTATGTATCTCATTGATGATCTAATATTTGCAAAGTAGCAATAAAGAAACAATAGTATCAGTATGATCAACATGTTGTTTTGGTTCGTGTTTGAGATAGTAGAAAGAATGTAATCAATTCCTCTTTTTCAGTGAGCTCCGTGGGAACCATTTCCCTCTAATGAATCTCCATGAGCGTAGCCTTAGCGTACTGGCATGCCGTTATGTTGATGAGGTTATTATTGGTGCACCCTGGGAAGTTACTAAAGATATGGTACGTTATACCTACACTCGGAATGATGCGTCTTGTGCCTAAACTATATTGCATGATGATATATGAAGACGATACAATAATATGATAATTATGAAAAATATAGGATAAAATATAACTTGTATATGTAAACCCAAAAAGAAAATTTATGTAAACTAAGAAAATATAATGTAAAAGTTATATTACTTATTAATTTGTGTAATAGACAATGATCATGCTAACAAGAAAGTAAGTTATGAACTATATGAATACCGACGCATTAAGACCATGCAGTGTAATTACAAATGTAAGATAATATAAAATTATTTCATAGTCCAATTTATGATACTTTTACTTTTTATTTTCTCTACCACAATTTGTATTTTAGTATTTTTAAACACGTTTAATGTGTTGAAGGTGTCAGATAGAACTTTTTATTAAAATAATCTTTTGTTAGTATTCTGTAGACATTTTCAAGTATTGATACTTATCCCAAAGAGGAGATTTATGGTTTTGCAAGAGTTAAAATCCCACATTTCAAAAGTTGATGTATAATCATCTGTGTTTGATGAATTAATTGCTCCCACCCTAACCATATTTCCAAGTTCTTAATCTGCAACTCTTTTCTAATTTTACTTTACATTATTTTGCTGTTACAATTCTCTTTTTTCTTGTTATTTTTGCGTGGTGCTTAAAGATTACAACTTTCAACATATCTTTGGTCGTGCATGGGACGATTGCAGAGAAAAATCCTCTGTTGAATGTAAGTCTTAACAATTTTCCAATTCTTGTACATAAATATATATATAACCAGACTCCAGCTAATTATGAAAAAGTATATGTTAAAAATGTCAATTACATCATGCAGGGCGAGTCAGACCCCTATGTGGTTCCGAAGAGTATGGGAATTTTCCAAATGCTTGAGAGCCCAGAAGATATCACTACAACTTCCATAGCCGAAAGGATTATTGCCAACCACGAGATTTATCTGGTATTCTTCATCTGTTTTTACCTAGGTTTCTGGGGAGCTGTTTGAATATGTAGCTTATATAGTCTGTTAATGCATTTATTTGAAATATTTAATCTGCTATCACCTGGCCTTAGTATATCTCTTTGGCTTAATGCATCAAAATAATGCATTTTTTCTTCAATTGTCTCAGAAACGAAATGCCAAGAAAGAAGCAAGCGAAAAGAAATATTATGCCGAGAAGAAATATGTAGCTGTGGACTGAAGGCACCTGAAAAAGAATTGCAATTAACAAAATTTGAGATATATCTCTCCTCTCAAGGTGACTGACATGATCTAAGAGAAGCTACATTGCAGTAATTTTGTTCTTTGAAATCTATGAAGGCCAAAATGGCAAAATACAAAAACACAAGCTAGGCCGGTGATTTGATTTAGCGGTCTGCTTCGGGTATCTATTAAATTATTGATAATTAGTTATAGAGTTAATCTTTTAGAAGTTTTTACCATAGTTATTGTAAATTGGCCGATATCACTTGATTACTCATGCCATGGCGCACTTCTTGCTTTCATTCGTATGTATGCCTCAGTCTTAGAACTGGAGCGGATCGCCATCGAGGTTTTTACACCTTGTATGTTTGTTTGTTGTTGTTGATGTAAGCTTGAAATTCATTCTAGCTTTTAGGAAACTTGTTTGACTTCGTTTTGTTTTTTAATTAAATATACAATTTTTGAGCTCGGTCTTATTGAGCCATGATAGATATGTATACATGACTTTCCAGACATGTTGAGTTCAATGCGAAATTTCATTTGCGAGCTTATTGATGGTATACATTACAAAACTTTGAATTTCATGATTCTTTTATATATTAAAATTGAAGTTGCAATATCCACTACTAGGAATGAAGCAACAACATTTATTTTATCAAACATTGTAAGTTGATTCATATAAAGTTACGTCCTCAATAAGATTTATAAACTCAAAGTATTTAATGAAATTAAATTTGTAACAACCAATCAAAATATTACTCACTTCACTATTAAACCACTTCATTGGTATAAAGATATGAATAAAAGCATTAACGACATTTTATAACCTTTGGATTTTTTTTTTTTTTTATAGTACAAACTAGAAAGAGCCAGATTGATTTGGGATTCTCTCAATTGAAGAAAGGAGGGGGGGAGAAGGAAAAAGAAAAACGATTCTATGGAGCAAATTACTATTTCAATAATTTTGAGTTCATGTGTTATGTATAGTTATTTATTTTAGGGATAATTATGCTTTCCTCCTTTAAAATTTGATGTAATTACATGTAAAATCTTTTTTGGTTTGAAAATTTACATCTAACACCACTAAGGTTTGCTTTTGTATAACAAATAAGTTTCTCTACTAGTCAAAATTTTTGAATTTGTTGATATTAATAAAAAAATTGAATAAAGATTAATATTTAGCTTCGATTGACTGATTGTGACTTATTGTAACTCAAATATTTTTTTCGAAACTACCCTTATAACGGTGAAAATATACATTCTTATTAATATTAATTTTCATTCATTTTTTTGTTAATATTAGCAAATTCTGTCAATTTTGACTAACAAAGGAACTTATTTGTAAGACCAAAATAAATTTTGAAGGGTGTTATGTGTAATTTTCAAATTATAGGCAATTTACGTATAATTACACCATAGAAGGGAATGTAATTATTTCTCTATTTTAAAATGTGTTTATTCTGAGTTGTTTTATTATTTTTTATTATATTAATAAATTAATTGAATAAATTATTTTTAATTTATTGAAATATTGCTATATATTCTTTTTAAAAATCATTTTAGGGTAGAAATCTTTGTATACACCAAAAAACTAGAGAGTACCATCGTAAATGGCCTTCAGAGGAAGGGGGCGGGGACGCGGTGGCTTCGGCGGTGGTGGATTCCGACCGGCAAAGCAAGAGCCATTGGAACTGTTTCCAGTAACTATTTCAGCTTGCGCTTTATATTTCAGCCGGGGCGAGCGGTTTTGCATTGGATTGAGTAGCTAATTTGATTTCTTTGATTGATTAAATGTTTTAGGAAATTGAGGGTTTGGGTACTGCAGAGTATTCGACTGCTCAGATTGAGTTGATAAAATGGTCTTCGGGTTTCCACAAGTACTGGAACTCCTCTCCTTATTATTACGAAGATAGAACTGAACGTCCCGAGAGTATGTATCTCTTTTTTCTGCAGAAGTTTATGGCCGGCGCTTACTGATTCTGTATTGATAGGTTCATTTGAGTTTGTATTTTTTATTTTATTGTGTTGTAATCGGCAAATTGACAGTTGTGGTGAATTGTTGATAAATTGGAAAAAAACAGAAAGGAGGAGAAGGAAATTCTCCAAAGTCTCGATGTGGTTTCTGATAAGGGGACATGTTACATTGTAAATGTTAGAATCATTTATTCTATTTACATTAGTGAGATGAATTTGCATTGTAAATGTCGAATGGCAAATTTATATTACTTCAAACTACTTCATTTCTTATGCTCTTTGCTTTTGCTTGTAAAATATCTGAATTTGTTATGCAGATTCATATTAGTTTGATTTGAAAAACTTCTATTGTAGTTTGTTTGCCAAAACAACTCAGAATCTTTTTTACCTGAAAGCATGCCTGCAATGTGTTGATTTTGTATATTATCGTAACTTATGATTGCAGAAGTAGACAAACCAGACATAGAAAGATATTCGGATAGGAATTTGCATGCAGGAAAGGTTAAACCACCACTCTGGCACTTCATTAAACTGGATGCAGATCATGTTCCGGCCGAGCTAGCTAGAGGTTTATGTTCATATGTAGTTTATGAATCATTTACAGTTTCAGATGTCTCGGATTGTAGCTTCGGCTTTTACGAGGTGCATTCATATTTTCTTGTTTTAATGAATCAAATAGGTGAGAAGAAGCAAAAGCTTGTTAAGAGAGTTCGATGGAACCCCGAATCAGGTATCACTTTGATTTGAGATATTCAACTTAATGATGGACACTGATTATTCTTGCGTCTTCTTTTTTTGGGGTTCTAAACAAGAAAATCAAAGAAATTTGGACAGAATGTTAGATGATGAAGGTGTTTCATTGCAGACTTGCAGAAACTGGATCTCTTTGAGAAGCTTGAACAGAAGCATCAGGTATATCTTACCACATATGGAATGTCATGTTGTTTTCCTTAATTGTTTCTCTCTGCAACTTCAAATTTCCAGGGCCAAGAAGGAACTGAAAAGAAAGAAAATGAAGAGGAAGAAGAAGAAGATGGAGGAAATGAAGAAGATGAAGGAGAATTCAGTGATGAGGGCGATTATGAACAGGTATGATAGATACTCTGCTTGTCGTGTACATGGACTGGTTTACCTCGTTGGTTAACTTTATTTAAGTCCTGTTTAATTGAGTACTAACATACACTTGCTGTTGTGTGCCAATCATTTATTGCAATATATTGCAGCAATCTTATTACTGCTTGTTTTGTCCACCTATTGGCTTTCTCATGTAAGATGAATCAACCATGGGCTGGAAACTGCAATTGTCTGACCTGAAAATTCAAATTATTCCAGTTCCAATTGTATTTGTGAAATGTATTATCCTGATGTAAGATTACAATTGTAATTTTACAGGCTGAATATTGTGATGATGATGAAGATGATTTCAATATGGCTGATGACAACAATGGTATGCTTTGTCTTGGCTATGCTTTCTGCTTTATATTCGCTTCAGCAGTTCATTTCTTGTTTCTTGGACCAATTTCACTATTGACATATGCGAAACCCTACATTATGACTTCTTATTCTTTACATTGATGAAATTGTGATATTGCAGATGAGCCGTTTTATTGAGTTCTCATTGTGGGATTGCGTCACCCAATTTGGTTCGAGTTGGATCCTATCTTGCATCGGGTACATTGTTCTATTCTCCATTCTCCCTCTCAGAGCAGGCAACATCTTTCGAATCTAGTTTATTTATTAAAACAATTCCGATAATTGTATTGCAGTAGTCTTGCGCGTATATTAGCCAAAAAAAAGAAGAGAAAATTTTCAAAAAGTTGATGCCATACATGTTATCTTTGCAATGCTTGCATAACACACATGTCCTACATACCTCTCCTGCCTTTTAGATGGTGTTACGAAATTGTCAGTTCCACTGATATTATGTAGGGTTTATTTCACAATAATTCATGAGAGGCTACTTATTTTGCCAAGGAATAGCGCCTCCTCCCAATAGATCGGTTCAATTAACACATCGATATAACTAAAATAGTGAAACATATTACAATAAATTTGGGCACAAATATTCATAGATGTAGCGGACTTCAAACTCATAACCTCAAATTTGTTATAAGATCTTTAACTTTGACAACAAAACCAAGACAGTATGGGTGCATACCCTTATTTATGAAGTCAATTCTTTCTAAAGAGAAGGACTGCAGAATGTGTCAAGAATATGGTAATGGCAGCATGTCTCACGAAACAAGGTAAATTCCACACAAAAGAAGAAAATATATTAGTAACCTAAAATATAAAATTACAGTATTAAAATTGTCACTGAAATTTCTTATATATGTATCAAAATTATAGTAATAATTCCATAAGAAAATTATGTTCACTAAATTTGTACAATAAGAATTGTAAAAGTTGTCAAGACTGACAACTTTTAACATTTCATTAGACTTGTCACTAACCCTTTTCACTAAGGAAAGAATCAATGTAAAATCAAACACACACACACACACACACACAGTATCACTAATATAATATCACATATTATAAAACCGACCAACTACGCACCATTTCTGATGAGATTAAATTAAATCCCAATTATATATATTGAAAAATAAAAAATACATCGTTACAATAAACATCTTTCAGTGTGAACTGAATACATTAATTATAATAAATAATAAATAAATCAAAACTTAAATGAGTGGGATAAATACCCATATATATATATTTCATAAAAATAAAAGTCCAGTAAATGATACTTTGAAATTTTTGAAATATAATATTCAAAAGAAGAATCGCAGAGCTTTCTAATGAAGTTGAAATAAATCATTATAGGCAATGAATGAGCAGAGGAGTGAGAAATAAACTAAAATAAAAATTTACTGGCAATGAATAAAGGAAGGGGGGGGGGA
>NC_026155.1:10066834-10079117 GCF_000512975.1 Sesamum indicum | reverse complement strand
TCCCCCCCCCCCCCCCCCCCCACCCCAATTCCTCCCTTCCATTTTCAAAATTTTACTAAATTATTTATTCATAAATTATTGCATTTTAAAATAGTGATTTGTTGTAATTATATCAAAATCACTATTTTAAATAAGAAAATATCGTCATCAATTAATTGGTTGAGTTTCTATCATTCTTCTCGTTGTGGACGAGAAGGTTTTGAGTTCAGATTCAGGTGTTTTTAAACCCATCTCTATTGTACTAAAAACAAAAAAAGAGAAGATACTCTAGAAAATATTTTTTTTCATTAATTAATTTTAAAAAATGTTGGGGGAAACAGAAAGAAACAAAGAGATGAAAACAAGAATTATTTATTAAGTAATTAGTGGGTGATTAGTGGGAACGCTGTCATCTGCCCGTCACATTCTGAATCTTACACGTACGTACTTCATTCGTACATCCATCTCTTTTCTCACACATATACACACACTTGCATGCATCACATATTATTATTATTATTATATGCTCCAATCTCTTCTTCAATTCGTCTTCCAATTTCCATTAAAATAAAAAAGCAGAAGATGCCCAAAACTTTTTAAGTCATAAAATTTATAATCTGTACAAAAAAGGCAGGTTTGAATAGCCGAAAGCTGCCTCAACTAACCCCCAACTCCAGATATTTTAATTTAGATTAAATTTTATTGAACCTAACTAATTATACAGTAAGTGCAATATATTTGTTGTGTGATTGATGTATATACATGATAAATATATCACACTTACTTTATAATTAATTTGATTCGATCAAATCTGATTAGTGTAAAAATAAAACAAGTACGTACTCTTGAAGGTGAAATTGTACGGCATGTTGTCCCATAATATATATATATATATATATATATATTTATGGTGCTTTCTTGATCATCATAAATTATCAAGAATGACCAACTTTAATAATCTTAATTCACATCATACTGTCCACAAAAAACAGATTCATGAGACACTATCGAAAAGTTATAATTTCTTTTTCTGGAGGGGTAAGATACACATAGATAGTAATAGGCATAGTGTAGGTGTGATGAACTCTACAATTGGAGTCAACGAGGCTTAATATAGTTGGTGAAGCTGAAATATCATTATTATGAGATTATTAGTTTAAATTTTATCAGTATACAGATTGATAATTATTTTATTTAATAGTAGTTATATATATATTTTGCATTCTTGAACTATACATGTAGTTGTATTTACTCCCTAAAGTATGAAAAATAATAAAATTTCCTCTGACAAATATAATTTAGTATTGACAGGACAAAAATGCCCATCTCACTTACCCCATATATTTTTATTTTACTCTCTAAAGTATGTTTCTTTAAAGAGTAAATTATATTTTGCCATTCGAATTATGTCTGTTTTTATACTTTGGCATCTATTTTTTTTTTTTTTGTCAATTTACCATTTCAACTATACAAAATTTATATTTTTCCATGAGGGTTTTTTTTTGTTGGAAAAATATCACATACTGTGCATATGTGAAAAATATTACATCACATAACCCTTAAATATTACATGTGTACTGCATGTGATTTGTTTTGACAAAAAAACTTGATTGAAAAACAGTTATAAATGGCAAAGTGTAAAATTTTATAAAATTGAGATGACAAGTTGTTGCAAAAAAAAAAAATGTCAAAGTGTAAAAATGGTCATAATTCGGATGACAAAATGTAATTAACACTTCTTTAAAATATCTTCTCTAAAATTACTTTTAATGATTTAAAGTTTTACTTAGATTTTATTTAAAAAATAATTTGAACATTTATAGCTTTTTATAGATTATGTAATGCAAAATTATTTATAAGCTCAATATATGAAATTACATTTACAAAGTAAATTATCTCTGTTAAAAAATTACATGTAAATACGTATAATTTTATAAAAACGTATGTTATGCCACTTATACATTTTTATTCAATTATGTGTATACATAATTAAAATATATCATATTATTACTCAATAAATTGTCGAATATTATATTATTTGCCTACTTATTAATAATTTACTTTTAAAAAAAAATTTCAATATATATAACAACACCAGCAAAAATTATGTAAATCTTTTAGCAATTATCTAAAAAATATAAGGATTATAAATTTATAGAGTTTATACAGATTTTATACTCATAATAAAAATCATAAATTTTGGGTAGTATTTATTTTAAATAAAATTTTTATAATAGCTCAAACTATATTTTTTAAAAAAATGGTTATAATAAATATATTTTGGAGGTATAAATAATAAGGGCATTTTCTTCATAAAAAAATTAGTCAGTATTTTATTACATTTAATAATTTAAAAGTGTAAATACACTTTATGCATAATTGATTCACTCCTATTCCCCCCTTGTAATCATCTTCCTCTCCCATGCAAATACAATACAATCACTACTTTTCTTTTTTATTAATTATTCGTATTACGTTATTTTTGTATGTATATAATAAATAATTTTTATATTTTAAAATATATTATAAATAAAAATAAAATAAAATTATTATATTATAACAAAAAATAAAAAGAAAAAGAAAATTAACTTAAAAGCATTATCCTTATAACAAAAAAACATTGTGTAGTAATATTATATATTGACGTTTGTGGATGAAAAGTGAGTTTCTTTTGTTATATTTATATAAATTAATTAATTCTTTTCGTCTAATATACACAAATATATCATTTTCAAGAAAATAATAATTAAAAAAGAAGGCAAAGAACTGTTAAGAGGCTGCTAAGAAAACATTAGAGCAATGAGTACTAGTCAAACTTTGTCTTTTTCTTTTTTGTTTTTTTTCTCCAAGTGTCCCCTCCATATAATTTTAAGGGATAATTACACTTTTTTTTCTTTTTAAATTTGGTGTAATTACACGTAAATTTTTATAATTTAAAATTTATATTTAGTACTCCTAAAGTTTATTTTCGTCTAACAAATAGGTTTGTTAATTAGTCAAATTCACTGAATTTGTTGAAACTAATAAAAAATTAAAAAAAAATCTACATTTATATTCAAATGAATGAATTACTAATTATTGTAGGTCAAATAAATATTTTTATGCCCAAATTACCCTCATACGTTTTCACACATTAATGCATGAGAGGAGTTATATCTTCACTATTATAAGGGTAGTTTAGTTGAAAAAAAATGTTTGATTTTCAATAAGTTAGTAATAAGTCATTAAGGCTAAATACCAATTTTTATTCAACTTTTTTGTTAATATCAGTAAATTGTGTGAATTTTGATTAATTGGTGGACAAATATGTTAGATGGAAGCAAATCTAAGGGGTGCTAAATATAATTTTTTAAACTATATAATATTTACGTGTAATTATATCAAATATCAGAAAATGAGATTGTAATTATCCTAATTCTAATATAGGGACAAGACAAACTAAAAATACCCTTTGGGTTGCTAGTCAACTTTTTGTATGAACACAATAATCATGTTCAAATAAAGTTTTTAAAAAAATACACTCAATTTAATTTCTTGAAATTTAGGGGTAATAAATGTAATTATCCAAATTAAATCATAAGTGAAAAATCAAAATCAAATTATGATACGATGTATCTATTAAAGAAGGCATTCTGTCCAGCACCACCACCAGAATTTCCACAACTTTAAGAAATACTTTGAAAAAGCAGCAGCTCTCTGCTATATTGTATTCACTCAAGAGAAAAGGGATTCCAAGAAAAAAAAAATAACAAGATTTCATTTTTTTTTTATTTTTAATAAATCAAATAATTGAATAATCGTCGCATACTCATTTCTTCATAAATAATTCATGCACTCAGTGCCCAATACATGGATTGGATTTTGATTTTTCATTCTAGATCACGTTTCATCTTTTATTTCATTTAATATATAAATGTACTCAAATTGAATTTCTCGAAATTGAATTAATTATACTGCAAGTACAGTATATTTATAGTTAATGAAAAATGATCAATCACATAATAAATACATTATATTTATTTTATGATTGGTATGTTTCGATCAAATTTGATTTGAATAAAAAAATTTAAAAAAAATTTAAATAAATACGATAATTCTTATAGACACGATGCGTATATATTAAATAGAAAAGTTAGATTAAAAAAGAAAAAGAAAATGTAGTAAACCAAAGATGAATGGATCTCAGCAAGAATTGTACACTAAACTGTGAAAGATTCCAACTATTTGGATGGGATGTATTTCACTTAATTGAATGAGAGAGAGAGAGAGAGAAAAAAACAATTAGACATAATAATAGTTTCTCTAACCCAAATTCTAAAAATTAGACATCTCATTGAGTAGCCAGCAGCAAACCCACCATTAAAACTCTGGCTTCAAGGATGTACTACTCATCACTACCCCCCAAAAAACCAGGAAAATTCATTAAAGATTATCTCCATTGCCGCCGGATTATCAAACCCTAGTCTTGGGCAGCAACGGTGTGAAGGCGTGCTGGCAAGAAGTCGACGCCGACGATTCTTTACAGGACGACGACTGATCCTGCAGCCCCACTTCCGAAACCATGTTCAAGAACTCATCCAGCTCCACCCCGCCAAACTTCTCCTCGTCTTCCTCCAGAAACCGCAAGATTTCCCTGAAGAAACCCGGTTCGCAGGGGAGAACCAGGCCGCCGGTTGTCTGGAACCCGAACTCCTCTTCCGCCTGGTGGAGGAGGGCCACGAATACGGGAAGGTTTAGGAATCTGGTCGGGATGACGAAGCGGAGGCGGTCCGGGCCTACGTAGACGGCGAGGGAGCCGGAGGGTGTGCGGCGCTTGGAGCCGGTGGGTTCGTCGGAATCGGAGGAGGATGAGGAGTGATAGAGGACGGAGCGGCGGGTGAGGCTCTTGGTTTTCCAGCGTTGGACGACCTGCTTCAGCCGCACGATTTGGGTGATCATGTTCACTTTCTTCATGGCTGTGGCCATGAATCAGGGCCGGCTGGTGTAATTCTTTCTTTGAGCTCTGCTTTGAGAGTTCTAGAGAGAGGGGGAGGGAGAGTGGAGAGAGAGAGAGAGAGGAGCGGTAGTTAAAGAGTGGCGAGGAGTGAGAGTGCTGCAGTGACTCTGAATTCAATTTCATTCTTCTTTGGATTTACCATTATACCCCTCCCTTCTCCCTTCCCCCTTTTTTCTTCAATTCATTAATTAGTCAAAACTATTTATTTCCTTCACTTATATATTTAATTAAATCTTTGACAATTTTAAAATTGTAGAATTTTATGTAATATTTATCATGTTATTTAATATTCAAATACTTTTCTTTCACAAAGTACGTAAGTATTTATTAGTCATTTCGAATGCTATGTTTCAAATCTAATATATATAATTGCATTGTTAGGTCCTGTTTGGTTCATAAAATTATGTACGATAGGATTCAGTATTATGAATCATTTTTTTTAATCATTATATATGTTCATGGTTCTTGATAAAAAAAATCACTATATGTATTTGCAAAATCATCGTTATATTATTTTGGTCCATTGGACTCAAGTTTAAATTCCTCTTTTCGAACTCAAGCATAAAAAATCTCGTCAAACTCAAAATAAGTTCGACTCAATCTCGATTCGTTTACGTCTCTGTACCAAAATTGCAAAAATAAGTCTTCAATTTCAGTCAAGCAGCCGGTGACATAACGATTTTATATGGTATAAAATATTTAGAGCGTTCTAATTGAATTTCACCTACGTCCATGTCTATAGCGACTTTGCTATTGTCATGTAAAGATATTAAGAAGTCGCTACTTCTGAAAACTTCACAGTGCATGCACTGTACAGCGACTCTCTCTTTATGGCCTTAGATTGGTTTCTCGTAAAGGAGAATAGCCACAATGACTATTGTCTTTATTCACATACGTAGTTTTCAAAACGCTTTCACTTATTAAAGCGTGTTTGGATGAATTTATAAATTTTTCAAAATATCTTATAAGGTATTTCACAGTTTATTATAAATTTTAAAAAATATTATTTACTATTTTTTTTAAAAAAATTTATAATAAAATAAAAAATTAACGGATATATCGATAAAGTTGTAATTATAATTACAAATACATATATGATCTTAATGGTGATATAATAACTTATTTAACTCTTTAATTAATAAAAGATTTTAGATTCGAATTCTATCTATACATGATTAATTATTCATTTTTATTTGTTATTTTTTAATACGTGTCTTGTTATAAAATTATTAATATATTAAATTTTTTCTGGATATCATGATATATTGAATAATGTTACTAATTATTTTTATTGAAAAAATAAAACTCCCTTGAGAAATTTTTAATTACCCCATAAGATATTGCTCTTTAAAAATAATTTTTTAGCCAGTTTCTTGAAATAAGTAAAAAAAATGACTTCAGATATAATGGGGTGCGGGTTTTGATTGGTTCAAAACCAACTAAAAATATCCGGACTACCTGAATGCCCAGACCCAACTCAAAGCCCTATCCAGCCCCCACTTCGTATACTATTTACACGGATAAATTATAACGAACTCTCATAAAATTTAATATGATCATAAACTCTTATTCATTGATTGAAAAATTATTAATATTCGTCTTGTTTTAATGATCGTCTAACAATTAGTTCTATGCGTTAGTCTCCTTTATATTATCATTTATTTTTTTATGATGAATTGATCAAAATGCATGTATAAACTATAATTTTATTTATTAACTATTATTATAATAAATTAGTAACTACTATTAAAATAAATTAATATTCTTATATATTAGTAGAATTGGAATTCATTAGCTTATAATTATAATGGCAGTTGTATATGTAAAAAACCGTGATGTTGAGTGTGTGTTCCAAGGTAATTAATGTCCGTGATTTGTGACTCTTTACCACCAAAATTCGTGAAAACGACTCCAAAGCTTTATCATTAATTAGTTGTAATAATTGAGTGGAATTGCAGGCATTACCGGCTAAACCGCTAGCATCCAATGTTCTAAGCATTCACACATTATTATTATTAAAAACAAATTAGAGGCAAAGACAAACATTTTGAACCCCTATGAAAGTCAACAATTTTTATTTTCATTTGCTTCTTTCCATTTCTTTTTCAAAATTATAATTTAGACCATCTATTTAAAGAGTATTTAAAGAGTATTGGTCTAAAAAGATCATTTTAAAATAATCTTTAAAGATCGTACATGAACTGGTTTACAATATAAAACTTATTCTGCACGCATAATATATAGTTTGAGTTAACTGAATTTAACATTGATTGAAGATTTTTTATGTCAAGTCAATGAGCTTTATAGTGCATATATACTTGTAGGACTATCGATCGGATAAAAGTAACATAATATCATATGTCGATCAATGTTCGGACAAATTTATCGGGTTTTGAGTCGACCCAACATAATAAGAAACAGATAAATATCTTACTGTGATATTGCAAATGAGCAAATCATCCACTCTGAAAAATTAATAGCAATTTATCCCTATATTTCTTAAAGTACAATAATTTATCAATTTAAAGAGGTAAATTGCTTCAATTTAAAAGACACAGAGGGGGTGAATTGTTGTATTTTTAAAATACAAAAAGCTAAATTGCTATTTTTTTTTAATAGAAAGGTAATTTACTCATTTATAATATGACAAGAATTTAGTTTGTATTTTCCCCTTTCTCAAATTGTTGGGGTTCTTTTTAGAATTATACAAAAATTGAAGTAGTTAATCGCACATCACGTACGAGAACGTCCACATGATGCATAGAAAAACCTGTTACAACCTGTAAAATAATACATGATTATATTACACTGCAAGCTGTAACCATTAGGACAACAAAAAAAAAAAAACAAAAAAATCACAAAAGCTACGAGAAAATTCTTGTTTAAGTTGAGCTGGATCTGACTTAACTAATCAAATGATTGATGGTGTTTAAGATATACATAATTACGTGTAATTCTCTTGATCCGTCCAAAAACAGCAAGAATTATTCAATTCCCAAATAATGTACCTTCGTTTCAACGATAAGATTTGAGACTCAAAATCCGTTACGTGACAGAAATTTTAAATTCAAGTTTTACGTATGGATTTTTTTTCCTTTTATATTAATATAGTCATGTATCCAGTACACATGCACACACTCATGATTCGGGCATGAAACCTTCTATGGAAAAATCTTATACTCGAACCATTGGATTGCTCTCTAGAGACGAGTGATTGTCAATTTACATAGTAGCTTTCAGTTGTTGAGACAAAAAACTCTTCACTTAATAAAGGTTTGAATTTTAGTCAAAACCAGTAATTTGACAGAGGTCCTGAATTCAAATTATATATATATATGAATATTTATCTACTTACATAACAGCTTTGAGTTGTTTTTATTGATATATTTATTAGGAAATTATTAATGTACTTAATCAAAATATTGAACATGACAGATCTAAATTGAAGGGGCGTAAATCCTTTGCATGTGGAATGAATGCAATGGGGAAATATAAGTCAAAAAGAGGCGTCAGAGTTTATGGTAATGGAGACCATTTTTCACATGGTTAAGGTTGAGAAATGAGCTTGGGATGATGCTCCACACACTATAATAATTTCAATTAAGGGTTGATTTTATTTAGGTTTTCTCTACATAATACGAAATTATATTTTCTTTAAAAAAATTTTAAAATTAAACTTACATTTTATTTGAAAATTCATTGGTTACACCTGATACTCTTTTGTTAAGATTTGAACGAAAAATGCTCATGTTAACAAAAAATTACACGAATTTTTAATTTTACTCCTCATTTAATATTCACATGTAATGTTTTTGTACTTGAGAAAAATATAATGATATTAACCTCACTCCATATATATTATTACATTTATTTTTTTACAAGTACAAAAATATACATGAAGAATATTAAATAAGGGGTAAAATTAAAATTTATATATATATTTTTGCAAACGTCCATATTTTCCGTCAGACCCTAATGGAGGGGTCAGGTGTTAAAAAGAAGAAGTTTTGGAGGATGTGTACGTATAATTTTAATTGTATTTGAAAAATATATAATTTTGTATTTTTAAAAAAGGTCTAAACATAATTAACCCTTTAATTAATCCATAAAGTCAGTTTGAATTCTTCAATATAAATGTAGGTACTTGTTTTATGTCCTAATTTGAGCATCGAGGAGGCTGAATACATTGACCATTTGAGCTTAGGAATGTACGAAAACTTGAAGGAACTGGAAAATCACTGCTCAATCACATGCAGCATTGCGGACTAATTAATATGCGTGTACTTGAGATTCCAAGCACCACTATTTATTTATATGTTGATAATGATGATTATTTACTTTAATTTAAAAGGTTTTAGAATTATAATTACAATTCTTAATGTATCACGCGTTTTTTTATTTTTTTAATCACGTCAATGTAAATGATTGCGATTAATTGTAATGTGGGGCGATTTAATAGTATTGGTAATCTACATAAGTGTCGTGTCCATACTTTTCAATTTCCTCATAAATAGCACAGATCTACGTCTCTTTTATTTAGATTTAATTGTCCCTCAGGAACTTCGACAAATCGTACAATTTAATAATATCAATGAATATTAACCTTTTATGTCCCTGTAAAATTTTTGATACTTTGAATATTCTCGTGATCTTCACATTTCATATCCTACGATCTTGTTAACTTAAATATTCGCTGACTTTATATAATCGGGGATTTCCGATGTTGTACCATATGTTTCTTTGTTTCTTGACTCACCTACACATATTTGACCCGTCCGACAGACTTTAATATGTTCATTAATAATAAATTTATATAAGTAAAGTAAATATTCACATATTTTATAAAATTATGATAGTTCAGCCTTAACAACTGATTTTCCAATTAAAAAAAAATATTTTAATTTAAGCAAGAAATTCGAAGTGGATTTGAAGAAAGAAATGGGAATTTGGAGTAAACTGTGGGCTTATTACAGTGGGCTTGTTTGTTTTGTTGTTGAGCCACAGAGACAGACAGCCTTAGACTCTGACTGGCCCACCAAAGACTTTTGCCTTTTCCTCATCTTTTGAATACCCAATCCAAATGTCCCCTTCAGCTTTTCACCTGTCCCATCTTTTCACAATGATAAAATATAATTACCAAAGTTTTGAAAATTTAATGTTGCTTTATCAAATTTATGATTAAAAGAGTAAGGAAGATGAAGGAAAAGCACACCCTACTAATCTATCCACATCTGTCTTAAGATAATCTTAAAGATGACAACCACACAAATTTGGAATACATTTGATCCAATCCATGATTTGATTCTTCCCCAAAATAGGGTTTCTTCAAATAGCACTTTAAGAATTTTCAAATTCTATTGTGTCTTTTATCCCCTTTATTTTGTACATATTATATATAATATTTTTTTAAAATAATATAAATGATATAATATTTATATAAATAACACATATATTACATAAAAATATAAGATATAATAAGATTTGAACTAAAATTCGAACTATACAACTTCCCCTGAACGTCTCTTATTAAATTGTTCACCTTTGTTGCTCGCTATTTCAACCTAAAATTATATAAATGTATTAATATTTCAATAAATCAATTAATCTATCGATTCAATTAATATATTGATATGATTAAAAAATTTAGGACTCGAATCCACTTGAAGTAGCAAGTAGTTAAGTGGAGTGCTAAAAAATAAGAGAGTGTAAATGAGTGGAAAATGAGAGTGTTATTCCTTATTTTTTGTGTACAAGCAAGATATTGATATTGAAGTGAAACTCGAAGTACAAAATTAAAGTGTTCCTTTCAGCTAAAATTATAGCATTGAGATGAAAGTTGTAGTATGAAGGTAAAACATGTCTCCCCCCGTTGGGGAAGCTCTATATTTTAGACAACCATAAGTCGATTGGAAAAGGTCGAATCATGCAAATTTGGTGAAGGATTCTCATGAATTTGGTGGAACATGATATCAAAGTGGTTGGATAAAGTTTAATCCGTACGAATTCGATGGAGTGGCCCCACCGATTGGAGGATCTCTCGAATTCGGTGGAGAGTTATCTCTTAGTATTGGAGACCCGCGATTCCTAAGGGGCGGTTGGAGTTCGTTGTGGATGAAGATATTTTTTAGGATAAAGATGCCTTTTTTAATTTTCGGTAGGGTGATTGCAGATATGCCTTTTCCCAACAAGAGTCCAAGTTTTAAAGGTTTATAGGTTACTCTGATAGGAAGAGCCACATGTCCCGAGAGGGCTATAGGCCTTTATTTGTAAGTGTGCCTCCAGAGATACTATGTGGATGCCATCTAGGCTACCTGTGGATGCCATGTGATATGGACTTTGACTTCGATGTGGGGATTTTAAGTCTCTAAATTTTCTTGTGGGTCAGTGAAGTTTTCTTGGACTTGGGCCCTTTAAAATTTAGGTCGGTTGAACTTTTTTTGGTCAATTTATTTTATAGGAGCGCTTTTTGCGGACTCCTTGGCTCTATCCGAACTGGGCTTTCTGGGGGCACCTATGCCCTTGTTCGAATTGATCTTCCTTCATTTTTTCTTTTTGGATCATTTGAGTTTATTTGTACCAATAATATTGATATAATAAAATTAAATTTATAATAAACTCACATAAAATAAAATATATATCCATATATACAATAATACTTGAATTCATAATTTCTAACTTATTAATATAATTCATTTTAACCTAAAACTTGATAGAGTGTACACAAAGGTAGATTGATGAGTGGAACAATTGCAGGATAAGATGGGAAAATTCTAATTGAAATGAAATTTGGCCAAATTTACATGACAAATATAATACATTTTATTGCACTTGCGGTGCGATAATTTAGTTTTAGAATATCTGATTTGGGTAAAATATTTAGATAAGATATAAAAACTATATACATTGATGTGATAAAGGAATGTGTAATTGTATGGAGGAGCTTGGTCGGCGGGGGCAGTCTAGAAAAGTAGGCTGCTGCCGCTGCGTTGCCTCCATAATGGGCTGACGAGACGATGGATGATCCTTTGTCCGCTTTCAACTTCTTTATCATCTTCATTAATTACAGTTGAACACTTGTTAATTCCACGCCACGCCGCCAACATACAAGAAATGGATGCTTCCTAATCATTGCATTTCAATTTGTCCCCCGACTGCTCATCCAATCCATGTGTTGTTGGGCGGATGAAAATGAGTTATAGATACGACTAAAAAAATCACCCTTTCAACCAAAATTCTCTTCTTGGGTTCATTCACCAACTGTTATTTCTTTAACTCCACTCTATCCCCCCCCCCCCCCCCCCCCCCCCC
>NC_026155.1:10061551-10066824 GCF_000512975.1 Sesamum indicum | reverse complement strand
ACGCACGCGAATAACGTGTATAAGAGAGAGCCCAGTTCAAGAACTGTCGGTGGATTGAAGATTTTGATTCTGTTCTAGAGGGATGGGAGCAATGCGTTGGCCTTCCGAATCAGAGGTAAATCTTGATTCACTGTACCTGTTGCAATGGAGCTTATTAGTCTCAGTTTGGTTGATTATCGTATTGGTTTTGCCCGTTTTACATCTGGAGAACTATCTGAATTCATTTTCTCGAATCCTTGGATTTAATTGCTTTGCAATGGCTTTATGATACCGATGTGCATGTTAATTCTCATGTTCTGCAAAAATGTATAGATTGTATATGTATATGTGGATGAATATGTAGAATTCTATTCATACTTTATTATTTGATCATTTAGAATTGTATAAAATTGCATTTCGTCTGTGTTTGCGGCTGACTATGTACTACTAGACTGCAATATATATGGAAGATGAACTTCGTTGTCTAGAGCAAGCATCTCTTTTTTCTGCTTATGAATACAATGTGTAAAGATCTGGCAGATCTGGAGAAGGATGAGCATATATACCTTTTCAAAC
This sequence comes from Sesamum indicum, assembly GCF_000512975.1. NCBI lineage: Eukaryota > Viridiplantae > Streptophyta > Magnoliopsida > Lamiales > Pedaliaceae > Sesamum > Sesamum indicum. Next base: position 10,066,269 of record NC_026155.1, on the reverse strand, counting down.
CCGCACCAAGTATGACTTGTGTTCATTTGCCTATTAGTGCAAAGAAATGAGTAGCGTATACAAGTCTGGCCAAACCTGGATTGGCTTATCATTCAGTAGTCAAATAAATGCTTTATCCTCTGACTTTATCTTTTTTGTAGTTTTTGTATGTTCTTTTAGCTATTTTGGTGAAAACATAGTTATATCATAGAGTGGTGTTTATGCTCAAGTTTTTATCTAGTAAAATCGGTGCACTCAGCCTTATATGTTACTGTTGCAGTTGGAGGTAATTAGAAAGAAGGTCGCTGAAATGTCTGGTAAAGATTCCAAACAGGTCAGGGTTGTCATATCCCCCTATAGGATTTGTCCACTTGGAGCTCATATTGACCATCAGGTGCGTTTTGCATCACTTCCTGATTGATTATATTATATGAACCAGAAAGCTATGTGATTGATAGCATCCTCTATTAGCCTTGGTTTTGCAAAAAGTTCTGAGTTACTATTTGTTTCTCCTTTCTGAGTTGTTGATGTTTGCTGTATCTGATTTCTGCAAGTTAACTTTGATCATTAAAGTAGTTTTCTTGTGCATCTAAGCTAGTAAAAAATGTTGACTTGTTTTAGTATGGACATCATCAGAATTATTCCCTAAGACTCTAATCAAGCAATAATCTTATGCCGTATGTTATAGATCCCGGACACTTAACTTTGTGGTTGTTAATTTGATAGTTGACTTTATTCTTTTTGCTATTTGGGGTCAAGTGCTCTGTGATTTCTAGTTCTCAAATTAACAGCCATGAATATGTCTCTGCCTTCTGTAATTTTACAGGGTGGAACTGTTTCAGCTATGACGATCAATAAGGGTGTACTTCTTGGCTTTGTTCCTTCTGATAATTCTCAGGTATGACTTGTTAGAAATATATTGAAATATTGTTGGTCATACAAACAAGAGCGACAACATCTATTAAGTTCGTGAATTGATACTAAAGTAGCGTAAGAGATATTTGTAAGCCTTCATACTGGAGACATCAACTGACCAGGAATTTAACCTTTGAAATTCAAAGCATATGATCTGATCCAACAATGTGGTGATTGGCTAAATTACTATGTTTACTGTATTTTATTGAAACATTAGTGGACCACGGGAACAGGCAGAATCATGATGGGCTTCTACATTTACTTTCTAGAACAAGTTGTTTAAAGGGTTTCTGTGTTCTGTTTGTATCAAGAGCTATTCAGAAACTAACAACTAATCAAAAGCATCTCCGCACTCATTTTTTGGGTGTTAAAATCAAACATGCATTTAACTTTTGTTTGTGAAAGGATACCCCAAAGTGTGCAGTTGTTATGAATTTAACTGGTGATTGCATTTGAGGAATTTTGCAGTCAAAATATTTCCTTTATGCAGCTTTCTGAGATCAGCAACAACTCCATTATTATTTTGTAGGTTCTACTACAATCAAGACAGTTCAAAGGAGAAGTTAGGTTCAGGTGATGATCAGAATATTATTCTAACTAGAATTTCTACAAACGTCCTACAATGCCTGAGCTTGCTTTTGTTCATATAGTCATATGATTTGGTAGAACATTCATATCATCTACTGACTTGATTATTTATGTCTAAAAATGTACAAAGGCGGAAGTGCCTACTGAAGTTTGTTACCAATAATTCTTCTAATACGCCTAACTAATTTGGCCTTCACAATTATGGTTATATAACCATATCTAATTTTTGATATTGTTTGCAAGGGTCAGATTGTTAAATTTATCAAGTTATTGATCAGTGCCCATAATCTCGTTCACATGCCCGATTGGGTTGATCTCTCACGATGCTATTACTGGATTAGGAATTTTGATAACTATATCTTATTTGTTATGGGGATATCCAATTTTATACTCTTGCCTCCCTTTCAGTGCAATCAATCAGTTAATCTTGTATCTATCATATTGCTAGTGTAGTCATTTCAACATCCATGCAATTTACACCTTGATGAATCAATAGTTGGTAAAAGTTCTTCTAGTAAATTATGGAAGCTATTATCATTGAGACAGTAACATAGTGACACTGGTGGCTTATGCATTAACATAACTGAGTGCGTGAAATCGGTATTTCTGTCTATGTCCCTTTTTTTCTACTTACCATACAGTACCAAATACTTAAGCACGTGCCTCCCTTTTCTTCTGCCAAGTAGAAATGATATCAGTGAGGTAGACAATTTATGGCTGTCATGACATAAAAGATATCATGTCTTGTTTCACAGCGTTGATGAAGAACAACTGCCACAAAATTCTGCGGAATTAGAGAATTCAGGTGCTCTGAAGCGTTCCTCCAGTTCACAGGAGGAATGCAACTGGGGAAATTATGCAAGAGGAGCACTTTATGCATTACAGAAGAGAGGAAATCATCTAAAAAAGGTTTACTTTTTGTCTCTCTTTAATTGCTTTCCTTAAATTTGTATTCTAAAACAAGTTTGTTGGAAGAGAGGAAACGATATTTGAATTCTAAAGATATGTATAGTAGTAAAAGTCAAACTGTGCTGGTAATACCGCATTGGTATTACACCAGTTTAGTCAGGGGAAAAAAGAACAGCTGTTTGTCTTGAATTTTAGCAATGTGGAATACTTTCAAGACTTTCAACATTCCTTTCATTTTCTTGATTTCATTTGGACACTGTTACAAAGTAAACATTATTTGCAAAATAAATGCATTTGCTTTTAGGGATGTCCACAAATAATGTCTCATTTCTTAAAATGACAACTTTTTTCCCAAAGGGCCCTATCGGTTAAGTGAAACCATGTAATTCCACTTACGCTCCACTTTCGAAGGCAAAACTGTAAAGCCCATGTCTTTCCCCTTTTTCTTTCTCACCTAGATATCTGTGCCAAGACAAATAGATCATTCAAATTGGAAATGAGAGAGTACGAATTATGACTTACCAAATAATGCGGCTTGATACATTCTGAAAAAGTAATCTGCATGTTAACAATAAATCTTTGCCTCGTGTCGCTTTATGATGCCATCATAAAGGGCCCTTGAGGATATACCGTTGCTTAGACTTGGTACGTTAAAGCACATTCACTTGTGAAATTTTATTAGTCTTGAAAATAAGTTCCCACGACGTACTTGAGTTATTCTTTTGAATTTGAGGCCTTTGTTTATGTTCTAAACAATGTCCTGTGATTGTCTGGTATTTCTCAATGCCAGATCCTTAAAGTGCTGGTAGATTGTGTAACTGGAGCTGATAAAAGGCTAGCCTAAAGTATATTGACTCAGTTTTTTTCAAGTATTAACTGGCCACATTCATTTCACTTTAAGTGTCGAAATCATTGATCATTTTTGAGATCATTATAGATTTAATGCAGCATTTCTTTGATGATGTGAGTTGAAATCTCATATATATATGGTTAAATCTGTGAGTAAATGCCTGTGTCTTCTGTAAACTTTCTTCCTTTCTCTTAACTCGTACATGATATATCATATCATTACTTTTACAGCTACTCAGGTTTATCCTTAGATTAGACAAACTTTATTGTGATTGCAGGGCATTATTGGATTTATCTGCGGGGCTGAGGGGCTAGACAGTTCTGGCCTTAGCTCTTCTGCAGCTGTTAGTATACTTCTCATAAACTCTTCTATCAACTACATGTTATGTGATGAGATGATTGGTTCTAACTTTCCAAAATAAAATCGAGTCTCTTACTGTAACCATTATAATTGTTAATAAGTTCCATATATAATCTTCCATCATTTACAAGACTGTGGTGAAACTAACATGTCATTCTGATTTGGTCCTCAGTACTAGTTGGCAAAAATAGTTCTCGCCTCCAACTTTATTTTACAAAAATATTCATGCATACAGTTACTTACTGTACAATAATTAACAAGAGTTCTGGGTCATACTCCCTGGGATAGCGGCACTAATTTAAGGTTGTAACATAAGCATCTGATCACAGAATATCATAGGAGTCTTCATGAGCTTTATGTGTGTGGAAGTGTAAAGGCTAATGCTTTACTCATAAAGGACTCATTTGTTTATAGCATTAATCTGCTAAACAAAGAACTTTCCGGATGATCATGGATCTTACACGTTTTACCTGTAACGAAAAGTAGCTTAGTATGTAATCATCATGATGCATTCAGGTATTCAATGCAGTATACTAGAGTGAAAATCATGTCCATGCCAAAATTTCTTTGTTTCTTGTAACATGTGAACAAATTTTAGGCAGTATTATGTCTCTTTTATTACTGAAGAATCTTGTTTGACAGGTTGGAGTGGCCTACTTGTTGGCTTTTGAAAGTGCAAATAAGCTTATAATTTCTCCTACGGAAAATATTGAGTATGATAGGTATGATTTTTTGATACAATAATTGCAACTGGCACTCTTTTTTGCAATTACTTAAGCAGACAGATTATTGCAGCTTCTATCCCTTATTTTCAGAAGGATAAGGACCTTGATAGATCAAATTAGTATCTACTTGCTTAAGAAGTATGCATTTGTATCACTTTGACGCAGTTTTCCCAAAAAGCCTCTCATTATGTCAAAGAGATATTCGGGAAACATTAAAATGAACCGCCTTCTAATGGCCTTGGGTGTTTGAGATGGCACTTCAGTGTGTGATTTTTTCACTCTAATTTGGTTTATTGCCAGTTCAGAGCTTGGGGTTTGATAATTATCTTTTTGTGGCATTATGTTTGCAAGTGGTTTTTGGCTAATCATTATTGTTTTAGAGCCAGAAACTA
>NC_026155.1:10043550-10061375 GCF_000512975.1 Sesamum indicum | reverse complement strand
TAGGTGGACCCCATAATATATTTACTGGAGATAGACTAGTAAATTATTTATCTCTGTTTGTTTTCAGAGAATGAGATTTGAATGAGGATCCTTCATGCTTTTTTTTTATCCTTCGAGACAAACTTGTTAAGAGGGTCGTGCATCTAAATTCAAGCACATTTGAATCCTCATTTTGGAGTCTCTTGCATTTGAAATATGTGGATCCTGCAATTGCAGACCAAATTGATACCATCATCTTGGAATATCTTGTCTATACCCCTTACGGCTAGGTTTTTCTCGCTAGCCAACTTGGAGCTTGCAAATTGTTATCTGATTCTTGTTACTGTTACCTATACAAGTAACGGTAATGTAATATTGATCTCAGGATGTTAGGAGGTTGATATTTAGACTAAGCATTTATAACCAAATGAAACATACCACAAAACAGTTGAGGTATTTAATTTCCATATGTTTCTATTTGAGACAGAACGTGTCTATGTACACTTCAAAGTTTTATGGGCCACCCTTTTATCTTTACTTTTTGCTTTGGAGATTTCATGGTCTGTTGCTGCGCTAAAAGTTGTACTATTTCTAGAACCATTCTTATTTTGATCCAACTTCTCCAAATATGCAGGTTAATCGAAAATGAATACTTAGGTCTGAAAAATGGCATATTGGATCAATCAGCCATTTTGCTTTCAAGCTATGGCTGTTTAACTTGTATGAACTGCAAGGTAAATGCTTGCCATTTCTGTACACATATTTTCAGGATTAAAGTAGACATTTCCAAACTGAAATGCTTTGCTTTATTTTATTTATGTTAGTTTTACTTACTTTTGCATAATATTCTATGTTGCATATTGTGTTGCTCCAAAACATGCCATTTAAAACTTTTGGTGAACGTCTTGGGATTTAGTTTCTGAGGTTGTATTATTGATACAATACAAAATGGTTTATGAACATATGCAGAACTACCAATGCTGAAACTTTATACCCCTCTCTGGAAGACTTTCTGAACAGCTCAAGAAAAATAACTGAATGAGGAAAATCTATGAGAGAATCAGACCGTGCTTTCCTATTTGATTTAAATTACTGAAGTGGTTTCTGAAGATGTGGTTGATCACTAATTTAGCAGATGCTAAAAGCAATAATCTATTGTTGATCTTAAAAGCTTCTAGTGTAGGCACATTTTTAGGTTCTTTGATTTCTATCCGATGTTCAATTGGAAAATAATAGCAATAAGTTACAGCTTTTCTGTGCCTATTTGCACTCATTAGATAATTACAACTCTTTCTCAGTCCATGTGTGCTCATAGATGCATACATACATCTGAGCTTTTACTGAAAGAACATGTGCTCAAATTTCACACGTTTAGGAGTCCGAAGAGGTAGACGACTTTCCAACTTAATCTATTTCTATTTGGAGATTTCTCATATGCAATTTGCAAAGGTGGACTCCAATTTCATAAACTAGTCACACCGTCATGCTTAATCATATTGGAGCAACCTCTTAACAGTTTGTATGAAAGAAGCTATTTGTTAGCAATATAGTGCTGCTGCTAATATAAAATTGAAAACAGGCTCTTATAATTTTTCTTTACTGCCATTATATGGTGTTTTCATTCATTCGGTAAGGCCTTCGCTCTGAACCCCTCCCCTATAATCAATTGAAATGCACGGGTTTCAGTTGATTAAATTTATTTCCAGTTCAAAATTGTTATCTGTATTTGTGTTCTTTATGTTTTTTGTTTTTTTCTGGATCAATATGGTATACTTTAACATCTAGTGATTATCTTGTTAAGTTTCATTCAGAAACCTCTGAATCTGATCTCTCTGTGCAGACCAAAGAACACAGACTTATTCGACCTCCAGAATCAAATGCAAACCATAACAATGAAACAAAGAAGCAATTCAATATATTACTAGCGTTTTCAGGCTTAAAGCAGGCTTTGATAACAAATCCTGGTTACAATTCCCGAGTAGCTGAATGTCGAGAGGCTGCAAAAATTCTGCTTCAGTAAGTCCGTGTTATACTATAGTCCCGGATGTCCTTATTTATTTGTGTGCTATGGCTTAAGAAAATTGTCGCATTTCTTTAGCATAAACACGAAAAAAAAAATGGCATTTTAAATTCTTGGTTTTTCACTTAACATAAAATGATTCGTGTTTCTCAAAATCGAAAGTTTAAGGCCCTAAGAAATAATAGGTATGCAGGACATTCAAGTTCTCAAGAACTTTTTATTTCTCCAATTATTTCTCCAACTCCCGGAAGTAGACATATGGCTCGTTTTTGCATCACTTAAACTTGCCAGTCTTTTGATGCTAAAGTACTTGGTTCAATTGTGGAAAATGAAAAATCATGAGTTCATATGTTGGAGTTCATTTCTAGTTTGACTACTGAAGACAGACCAAGGAATCTAATTGTGGAAAATGAAAATCCTGAGACAGAATGATTTATCCCTTGATAATTGATTCGTTTAAGCACTTTTCAGTATAAGCAAAAACCAAGGAAATAGCAATAGTGTTTTAAGGTATCCTAAAGTTGCGGTTAAACCGAGACATTTGGATTTGAGGGAAGGTTATGAGTAAAGGATTTTGAACAACTCCAAATCGAGTTGATTCCATATCGCCATAGTGATACAAATATATTTAATTTAAGGATTTGAGATCTATAATAACTTAAAATTATCCAGAATGACTGCATTCGACTTTTCTATTATGCATTTCAAATCCTTTAAACCCCAAATCTTTCAGTCCTAACACACTCCAGAAAAAGTCTAATATCTTTGCCATTTTCATTTAATCTCCCTCTCAATCCCTTTTCGTCGTTTTGGTACCATAAATTTCGTTTGTTGATCTTTTTGCTTCTTTAAATTATTGCAAACAGAACAACTACAAAATTTGGTGATCATTTTCTGTCCATCAATCTTCTATATTGCAGGGCTTCTGGGAATGAAGGGCTAGAGCCTCTCCTGTCTAATGGTAATATAACTAGCTTTCTTAGTCTGTGATACTCATACAATATCATTGCTATTTTTGATAATCCATTTAAATTGGCTGCAGTTGACCCCAAAGCTTATGAGGAGCACAAGGTGCATTTCTGACTTGAACTTTTCTAAAGTGATTTTTACTCCATTAACAGCATGGCATATGTTTCTAGCTTCTGCCCTTACCATTTTCACGTTTTACACTGTACTATTACCTGACCAGCTTTTGTATACTGCACCAGACAGAATAAAAACCTGAATATATCGACTTAAGCTTCACTTTTTGTCCTTTGTTTTCACTTTTGAGGTCAATGTTGGTGAATTCCATTGCAGGGGAAATTGGATCCCAATCTTGCGAGAAGAGCAGAGCATTATTTCTCCGAGAATAAACGCGTTACAAAGGGTATGATTCATGCCCTTACAGAAACATCCTTGAATATTACTTTTTCTTGTCTCTCTATCTGCCCTTCCATTCAAGAATTGCTGTTGTATTATTGATACCTGTTTTGATTCAAGGGCTCGAGGCTTGGGCTTCTGGAAATATAGAGGATTTTGGAAAGCTCATTTCTGCATCTGGTTTGAGTTCTATCAAGAACTATGAGAGTGGTATAGTTTCCAACTACACATATATATGCTCTTTTGCTAATAATTATTCAGAAAAAGAAGGGACAAGTACCATTCTTAAATGTGATACCAAAAATCCAGAGTCTAATCTTGTTTACAATCTTGATAGGTTGTGAACCACTTATTCAACTTTGCGAGATCCTTCTAAGAGCTCCTGGTGTTTATGGTGCTCGTTTCAGTGGTGCTGGATTCAGAGGGTGCTGTATTGCATTTGTAGATGCTGATCGTGCTTTAGAGGCCGCATCGTTCATCAGGCAAGAATATCCAAAGCTACAACCAGAGTTAACAAGCCAGATTGACCAAGAAGGGATGGTCCTCATATGCGATGCTGGTGGTTGTGCTCGTGTAATTTGACCCACCATACAACGTGCACTCATTTTGAAACATCAAATTTGATTCATTCTAATATGTGGTACTCATTTATAGCTCTAGCAATAGACAGTAGCACAGTGCCACAATGTCAATACTTACAGGTTCATCAATGGAAGATAAATTCTTGTCAATTGAGAATCCGAATGCCTACGTCTTTGTAAAATGGGTGTTGCAAATAGCACAGTTTACGAGTAACATTGCCATCATCAGCATTGTACCGGAACAGGAAACCACCTTAGGTCCACACATTGCTAAGAATTCTGAGCACATCCCATTTGAAGGTTGTAAACAAAGAGAGTCAGTAACCTCATATAACACTGCAATTCCCGACTTCAGAGATGTGAAATATAAAAGAACATGTAACATTATCAATATTGAGTGTATGAGATCCTGATCCTTTCTAAGTTTGTAAAACATTTAACTTTTTACTCCGTTGCAGAAAACAGGAAAGGGGTAGGTCACAAATTGATATCTTTGCTTAACAGACTACTGATTCCGGCAATCTGGTAGCTCCAACACTACATGCATACTGAATGCCTCAGTCTGCACACACAATGGCTGAGGTCTCAAGTTTTAGGCTTCTTTTGAGAAGCAGTATCTCCAGGCTCAGGCTTGCGCTTGATATTTAAGAAGTGCTCGACCTGGAACACAGAGGAAATAAAAACTAATTAAACAGGGTTATAACTGCATAAAACTGAACACAAAAGATGGAGTAGACAGTTCTATTCGCCTGTTAATCACACATTCCTGCACTCACAACATCCAGAGGTCTCAAAATAGTTTAATGCCCCCTAAAATGTCTGTATATTGAGGCAAGCAAGCTCAAATGTATTCTAAGAAACGAAATGAAACTGCCTGAAAATGGGAACATTCTTGTGATCACTGACCTTTTTATCACCAAGCATGGGGGTCAAGCCTCCAGCAAAGTCCTTCTCTACAGTTGCAAAAGTATTTCTCGGATCACTACTTTGCCTGCAAAACATGATATTACCTCAAATCGAACTGCCGTTGGAACCACAATTCAAATTTGAAAAATTAGAGGGAATTGGAAACAAAAGAAATAGGAAATATAGCATAGTAGTCCTGAGACAGTTGACTGCTGGTACGTATTTTTGGTGAACTAGTGTATAAAGATATTTCTGAACCTAATTTATAATAGAATATAATATGCGTATTTTGGAGTGGATTAATTTCGTTCCCTAAGTTGTCATGCCCTTCCTTTTCATTACTTTCTAAACCTAATTTCCATAGAATGACCATGCAGATTATTTAATAAACTAATCTTGTTTCCAAATTTATTGTTCACATCCTTTCTGTTACTTTCTATTCAAAGATTTTGTTAGTTATATTTTATTGCTTTATTTTAGAATATGGTGATTCATATGATAACCTAATTCGTCTGAATATTAAATTCATATAAATTTGCACGCATAATAGTTAATTTATTGCTTCATGTTTATTTTATATTGCCAATACATCCATAATGTTCTGATAGTAAATTTCTCCTTTTTCCAATACAGTTGTGTGTACTAGTATGGGTTTATTTCCCATAGCTGCCTTCCATTGGCTTTTTAATGCTTAAGATTAAATGTCCTCATCAAGGACGTGAGGCAATACATGAACAGATGAATCTTATCAAGATGCGAATGTAAATGAAGAGGGAACGAAAGTGAATCATACCCTGGCTTTACATGCCCGCTTAAAACAAGATATGGTGTTTGTAGTTTAGCTTGAGCTTCCCTCATTCTCTCCACTGAAAGAGATGGTGTATCTGCATTTTTCATCTGCTTTACCTTCAATTCTTCCTGATACTGCCGCATGCGCTTTTCTTGTTTCATCTTTCCAGGCCCCTTTCCATGGAACTTGTGTGAAAGTAGCCGAAAGGCTTCTTTTGGTGTCAACTGTTGCAGAGGAAAAGCGGGTTCCATAAGAAACAAAATTAATTTATGTGCTGCACTTTTCATCTTAACCTAGATATGGTTCATCAAAGCAGGAGGATGGTGGTCCACTATTCTTGTTTTGTTAATATGCCGCGAAATATAATAGTTAGATGTTTACCTACAGCTCTTAGATGAAACATCTCTTTTATTTGAGTGACGTAAACAGCAATGAAGCTGAATTAATTGATTTTTTTCTGTATAACTGGGTTCTCTTCAAATTGGTGTAACTAGGACTGTGAAATCTGGTTCAACTAAGGAAATTAGAATTTCAGAAATATGGTAGCGGAGTATTGTGTCTGAGTAAAAAGCATTTTGCCCCTTAGACAAAATAATATAATTTAATGAAGTTTAGCTGGTTAATCAATCATAGTAACTGACAAAGTCATAACTTAATCCAGTGACTTCTGTGATTTCTGACCTGGTAATACACATAACATTAGTAGTAGCCAAATCTTTTCTTTTGGGGAGGATGTTATAGAGCAGGTAAATGAATCAGGCATTAAGCTATATCAGGTACACAGTCCAAACATCACATTACATGCTCAGTTTCCTAAACAACTGCAGTTGAAAATTAATGATCAGAAAAAATAATAAATGCAACTACAAAATTATGTAGGATGCACAATGACGATAGCAAACAAAACGACCAGCCACAGAAATATAACACCTATGATATAAGTGAAAGACAATGAATCAACAAAAGAGGGCACTTACGATTCGTCCATACTCATCTGTCCTCTCAATCCGTATTTCTTTTGCCGCATCATTGTCATAAATGCCAACAAGTTTGCTTTTCTTCTTGTCCATATTTCGACCACCCCATTCGATAGTTTCCTTCAGTGTTCCCCGATCTTTCAGAAGCTTGAGAGCACCAGCTAGACCCTTCCCAACTGCAGATTCATGTATTGTCTCGTCTGGTACAACCTCCTCTTTTTCCTCCTTTGCAGGAGTCTCATCTTTCATGGTTTCTTTTACCTCAGCCCAACCACCAGCTTCATCCTTCATTTCCTGATCAGAGGTACTTGGTGCCACATCTTCCTCCATGAAAACATCTTCACTTTCAGGATTTTTCTCTTCTGAGGGAGTACAGAAACTATGAGAAATAAAACTATACAAGCAAAAGGAAATCTAGTGTCATTAAGCATTTCCTCATCTAAGAATGACTAAAATTCAGAAATTAGTGCATAACTATGGGAAAGGTAGTCGAAAATCCATGATGACACAAGCAGATGGACAACATTGAAGCAGATGTACCACAATAACTGCTGGGCACAATCAAATGCCAGATACAAAGAAACCAAATACACACACAGAGCAAGGTACAGTCAAAACATCAGAAAATTCTAATGCTAATAGATGAAAATGCAATGACAAATAAAAAGAATACAGCTAAACCAGGATACTACATCATAGCCCATAACTGGATCGGACTAAAGAATACAATTGGACTTAATAAAAGGCGTGAAGCCAATAACTCCATGAGATTGTTCCTTTGAGCTAGTTGAGATTATCCAACTAGAGTTATGAATTCGGGTATCTTCTTTTAATATCTAATGTAAAGAATGTATAGCTATAACCAGCAGCAGAATCTAATTGTTAATGAGGCAGAAGGATCTTTGAGGAATAAAAGAATTAGCAGTCTTTTCCTATTCAGCCGTCAGCCCTTAGAATCAGGCCTAAGACATTTCCTCCCTTTGCTGTAATCGCTTGACATCCCAAGAAAATATTTAGAGTAGTTCTAGCTAATAAAAGGGTGAAAAGGAGGGGAAAAAAATGAATGCGCAAGAGTTGCAGTCACTTCAAAGATTGCATACCTTCATCAAGCTGCAAACCCCAGACAAATTCTTCCATCTCTGTGAAGATAACTTTGTTCTCTTGTTGATCAACAGAGCCTGAATTTGGATTTTCTGTTGTTGAATCATTGGCGGAGGAAGTGGCAAGGAGAGTTATCACCTGCGGAGCAGATTTTTCTTCCTCATCTTGCTTTTTCAACGCTATTTTTCTTGCCCTCTCCAAGGATTTCCTGAGCTCATCATCGTCATCACCAAAAACAGGTGCGTCATCTTCTTCTGTCTGCATTGCAGGTACTTGCTCTTGACGAAGTGCTTTAGATGCCTCATCTGCTTTAGCATATGCTGATTCATAAGCATTTCTTCTCATCTCAGCCTCAATCTTCTCTTGTTCCTCCCTAAGATTTTGCCTTCTTCCATCATTCCGTGAACCGAGATCCCCAGCGCCCAAACCAGCAGATCTAGCCTCTGCTTCAAGGGCATCTAAGTCCAGCTTCTCCTTTTTCCGCAAAGACTTCTTTTTCTTTGGCTTTTTGAACTTTGTCATTTCGTCTTGGGTATAATAATCTGTTAATATCTTCGCAGTTGAATTAAGGTCTTCACCTCGAGTGCTGGTCGAAACCCCCTGAATCCTTCTCCGAAGCTGCCATTATATTACAAGACCTAAATTTAACATAATTCTGCGTTTATATGAGTAACTAGTTATCATACACATGCGCACAAATAAATTACCTCTTCCAATTTCCTTTCAGCTTCACCAGTGAAACGTCCACTGGAATCAAGCGTCACCCCCTGTAACAAAAATCAAGAAATTAAAAAGGAACATATTGACACAAAGAGAGACCACCAAAAAGAGCTTTCAAGATTAAAAAAAAAAGAAGAAGATAAAAATCAACCTCATCTGCAACCGGATCATCATACTGTGGAAGTATTTTCTTCTCAGCACCGGGTTCATCGCTGAACCTAACAAAAGTGGAAAAAGGAGAATGAGTCACATGGACTTCATAAGATGTAACTAAATGTTTTGTTAACCTTACTTGTCATCATAAATTCCAGTTTTCTTCTTTGCAGCCTTATAAGCCTCATCCCTTCGTTTCTGCTCTCCAATCTCAACATTTTCAAGCATGTCAACCTCTGATATATACAATTAACGTCACCTTAGGAAATCTGAGTCCAGAAAATACCCCACAGGATGAAAAATACTGGAGACACAGTGAAAGGGCTATTAAAGAAAGGAGAACTACTAAATAACTTACCTTCATTGATGTCCCCATCGGCAAGTATGCTTTGATCTTTGAGCGTCAAAACCACGGCCCCACCTTCAAGTACTTTGTCAAGCCCATGAAGAATTTTGACCCCCCCTAAGTCCTCTGCCGAAAGATGATAAAAGACAAAAGTCACATAATGTCAGTGACAAAGGCAGACCCCAGAAGTATGTCTGAGTCTATATTCAGTAACCAAGGTTATGCATTCCAGGATTTGAACAGCCTAGCATCCCTACAGTTTCTATTTCGAACCCGGAGATGATGGATTTATATATAGACCATATTCAAAGGAAATAACCTCATCTAAGAAATCCATAAACAGAGTATCAGAAAACATAGAAAAAAAAAGTTACTGGCTTCAAACGCATGCTGAAACATTAAGTGACACTAGAGTTTCTTCATATGAGAATTAGTGTGTCAGCATGAGTTAAAAGGAGATATACGTGTTGTGTGTTCAGCTGCTGCCTCCTCGTCGCTTTCTCCACCATTCATGTTGTCCTGTTTCATTCAGAGAAATATGTTATCACGATTCTCTACTAACCATGCGTTATACAAAGAAGTAAAAGAAACATTTCACAACCTTTTAAGTTGCAACAACACTAAGTTAAGACAACAAACCTGCTCCTCAAAAATTTTAGAAAGCTGCAAAGCTTTCTCCTTTTCAGCAGTCCTTTTCTCTTCAAGCTTTCTGCTCCTGTTTACCCAAGCTAAAACCTCAGAAGCTCCTTCAGACGGCTTCTTCAGTCTTTCTTCTCTCATTCTGAGATCAAAGCAAACATCCAATTTTAGTTTGCTACTAATTTACTATCGCCTCAAGTTTAAAAACAAAATGCAGAGCCACAGTTTCCTACTGATTCACTATCGCCTCAAGTTTAAAAACAAGATACAGAGCCACATTCTTCTCGGTGAAACACACAACTATATGAAGCTGTTACACACCACCACCCAAAAGATGGAAGCCAACTCCAGTTCTTCTGGGGGCAAACTTGTACAATTTCAAACTCCACGTGATGTAGCCAATATACCCGGTTTTTAGTACTGACAAGAATAGGCAAACAACATTCTTCTAATAATGAACACATTCAGATTGCAAAATTACCACATTCGAGTAATAAAAGTTGGCGCTACCTGTTAAGAATGCTTCGGAAAATTGCATGTATAAGTATTCAGTTGGGAATGAACATCATTAGGTTAAAATATACTACAGCACAATCAACATCGACAACTTCCATTACAGGAGATAAAAAACATCTTCAAAATAAATCATCTACTGCACAAATTAATATCATCCAATATTAAATTTACTAATAAATAGAAGAGACCACTAAGTGAACTGCTTCCTCTCTTTGTGACAGCAGCCTAACTCGACAACTTTTGATTTGTGTAAAAATAACATATTTGTCCACAGTCTCCCTACCGTTCAAAAAATCTGCTCTTCCAACTAAACATGAATCCAAA
This sequence comes from Sesamum indicum, assembly GCF_000512975.1. Taxonomy (NCBI): domain Eukaryota; kingdom Viridiplantae; phylum Streptophyta; class Magnoliopsida; order Lamiales; family Pedaliaceae; genus Sesamum; species Sesamum indicum. The sequence goes on along the minus strand of NC_026155.1, from coordinate 10,050,961 downwards.
TAAGACCGAAGGGTAGGAAATTTTAGTTTGAATGATGCATAAAATTCAATCAAATAGCAAATAGTTTCTAAGAAATTAATGAAGGAGTAAATGGAATGCATCAGGGATCTTCAGAACTAAACATAAAAATTGACTTACTTAGAAATGCGATCCTCTAACTCTGAAGCTGATTGGCGAGATCCAGCAATCGCTGTATCGGCCTTCTCTTGATGCTTGAGGATTTTGGAATCATTCTCATCATCAGAATTATCTGCGAGCTCCTTAGTAGACTGCTTATCACGAGAGTAATCATTCTCCAATCTTGAGTGGCCATCTTTGTCCGTATCCTTGCTCCTGTCATGACTTTCATCCTTCTGTTTACGACTACTTCTCTCTCTGTCCCTTGCTCTGTCCTTTTCTTGATCAGCTTGCTTTTCTTTCTCCCTATTTCTCTCCTTCCCCTTCTCTCTGTCAGCTGTATCTTTACCTCTATCTCTACCATTTTCCTTTTCCCTCTCCCTATCTCTATGCTTTTCTCGCTCCCTATCTTTTGTTCTATCCCTTTCCTTCTCCCTATCTCTGCTCTTTTCTTTTCCCCTCTCTTTTTCCCGTCCTTTGTCAGCATCCTTCTCCAGCTCTTTATCCCTCTCACGTTCTCGCTCCTTCTCCTTTGCCCGGTCCTTTCGTTCTTTATCTTTCTCCTTTTCCCTGTGCTTCTCACGATCAGCATCCTTCTCCCGGCCCCTTTCCCGGGCCTTATCCTTTTCCCGCTCATCTCTGTCCTCCGTCCTCCTATCCCTACTGGACAGTCGATCTTTATCAGAATCCTTATCCTCTTTCTCCCTTTCCTTCAAACCGTCAAGTGCCTTTGACTTTTCATGATCCTTAGTCCTATGCTCTTTCTCCTCTCTTCTGCCACTGTTTTTATTCTTATCTTTGCTTCTATACTTCTCGGAGTCTCGTACTTCATCCTGTTCATTTCCTTCCAAATCATCATACTCCCCTGTCCACCTCTCCCTCATAGGCATGTCATCCTGGTCGCTCGTCTCAACACTTCTCCCACGCCTAGATTCAGCCAAATCTGCCCCCATTGCGAACAAGACAGAGAGATAGCCCCCTGCAGGAATCTAATATCTGTATTCTCCAAACATCGAACAGAAGCAAACAGAAACAATTAAAATTAGCTAATTAACTCGCATCAGCATCAATTTATATATAACAAGAAGTACACTTACAGATGGAAATAACGTCCTCGTAAAACCAACGTTCGAAAAACAAAATAATCACACAACCAAACAAAGGAAACCCTAGATATCAGTCCCCAGCACGGTTCGGCCAAATACCAGCCGGAACACCAGACCAGAACGAGAATGACGGCGGTTTCAAAGTTCCAGATTATCACGGCAGGGTATCAGCTTGAGGCGGCACGAAAGGCGATTCCGCAGGACTTCGGGGAGAAACGTCGGATGGTGAATTCACGTTTTGAGTCTGAAGGAAGGCCTTTGGGTTTGAACTTTGAAGGGCTCAAGTGCTTTCTTGAAGATGCATAGCTTCATTTCCAAATGAGTTTCCTAAAACGGCCATTGAGGCCCGGATATGTATGGATCTATTTATGGGCCATTCCCACAGTAGCCCAATATACAATAACAATGTTTGATATGTAGTAACGTGGCCCATTAGCGCATCTTCACTTATGTTTTTGGGTAAATTAGAGCGACACCCCCAAAGAGAGTTGGAAATATACAAACACCCTATATTTTTTTCAAAATTACAGTACACTCCCTACTGTCAGAAAAAAGGGTAATTTTTATGAATTGTCCCTTTTACCCCCTAGATATGACCATAATTAAAAAAAAAAAAAAACTAAAAATTTATAGGACCAGGAATATAATCAATTGGATGATACTGAGGAGGATGAGGCTAAGAATAATGATTACGAGGATAATGATCACGCTGATAAGAATATATATAGTAAAGATTAAGATTTTGTTGCTAATAGTAATAGAGAATTGGATGAGGCTCAGGTTTCTTGTGATGATGAAAATGTGGGTTGTTTGGATGGTGATGGTAACTTATTTGATTATGAAACTGATAAGCATTGTGAGGTTGTGCATAGTTGTGATAAAGAATTTGGGAGTGGAGATGAAGAATAGTTTGATTTAGAAGTTGGGAAGAAAATGAAGCTTAATATGTACATGAATGGTTGTGAATGAGATGCATGCACTCAAAGAATATGTTATTGAGATAATTAGGAAGAAAAATGAGGATAGCTCAATGTAAAGCTAAAGACGGGCTTTGGAGGATTTATGCAAGATAAGTTGACAAATTCTATATGGTTGATTGTATCCTCTTGATGGGTATACACATTCCACCCCTGTAAAAAGACCAAAACACCCTTCATTAAGGGCATTGTAGTCATTTCGCGATTAGGATCCGCGTGTTTTGTAGTGGGCGGGTCGCAGATGACCCGACCCGGATCACACAGACTGACCGAAGACCCGGATGATGACAACCGTTCGATCAAAACACACACCGATAAGATAAGGCCACATGGCCCAGTACTTGACGTACAACTGTGTTCTATAAATAGACCCCAATGCTCCATAAATGAGGTAACTGTTGTGCATTAATTGAGCTCGAACTTTAAGATCGCATACATTTCTCTCGATTAACCTAACTTGAGCGTCGGAGGGTCATTGTCGGGGACGTGCCCGACGAGCTCACGGTTCGTGTCTTATTCTCAGGGGACCCAAAATCTGGTTCGGATGAGTTAGTCCATCTGCAGTGAGATCGTCTCAGGAGATCGAATAATTCGACTCGGATCACCTCTAATATAGATTTTGTAGGATAATGTGCCTCAAGGATTTCAACACCTCTGCCTTGATTCTTCTCTCATTAGTACATGACCATTTTATTGGACTAAAGTTAGGTGTTGCCATGTTTTGTTGACTGATGTGGCTCAAGGACAATCAAGTGGTGCAACTGTAAATAAACCTCCACCCCACGAATTCATGTTCGAAAAAAGGATTTGGAAAATATTTCTTATTTTCCAAGATTTGCACTCTTTTTATTTAAATTTATAAAATCAATTTATTCATATTTTTTTAATGTTATAAATTATTTTAAAGACTCGAAATTTGTGTGGATAACTACCCTGTTGAAAGGAGACAAAAACAAGAAAGGGAGATGGACCAAATCTATGCTTCCAACAGTGTCTCCACTTATTTAATGGATTGATTATTAATTAATTAAACTTGATATGTGCGTAGCTATCATATACTATTTCTTCTAATTTTGCTTTTATGATAGGTGAAAGCACCTATTTTTTCATTCAATTCTATAATTATTATTAATAATCAACAAAATGAGGTGAAATTACAAGTGGCTGTTGCCCCAAAACTCCACTAAGATGGGAAAAATTATAAATGGGTACGTACCAATCGTATATGCATGGCCATTTCTTTTTATGAACAGTGTGATTATATTATATTAATTATCAACATTAAATATTTATTTATAATTAATTCATAACTAGTAAATTAATAATTATTATTAGAGGATACCAATACCCACATTAATAGAATTTGACCTCATGACTTTATCACTATGTAATCTCAATTTCATCTGTATTGTGCGAGGTATTGTCTACTTTAGTTTCATATGACTCTCACGGTTTTGATCTGAAAAAGCGTCTCTTTAGGAAGAGGAGGCCTTAGAATTTATAAAGTACTCAAACTCTTCATTTGTAACGAACATAGGAATACTTACTTACATCAGAATTAAAAGAAAAAAAAAAAAAGAAATTTCGCAAATCAAGTGAATGAATTAATAATTAATCCATGGCATAAGTCAAACATTGTAATAGAAGCATAGATTGTTGCATGTCCCTTTCTCTTTCTTGTCTCTATTTAACACTAATTTATTATTTTATAATATTAGATGAAAGATGGGGAAATAATATATTTGGTTTCATAAATTAGGTTCGTTTTATTTTTTATCCTATTTATTATGGAATTAGTCCCATAACTTATAAAAATTAGCACTTTTGCTCTTCATAACTTTTTTGTCTACAATTTAATGATGTACCCATGCGTCTAGTATGTGATGGTCAAGTATTTTTGGTTGAAGAGAAAATTGATTTGTTTGGAAAAAAAAATATAACTACATTTGAGGGGAAAAAATCTTGAAGGAAATTAAAAAAAAAAAACAACATAGTGAAATCTCTTTTCGATCATAAAAATTGAATTATATTCTTCTCATATTTCTATAAATTGAAGCTTAGTAGAATCACACAAAGAATTATGTCTTTCATAAGTGAATCAAGTAGACCAAATGAAGCACTCATATACTACTATTGAAAAAATGACCAATTTTTCTTTCAATCAAAAATACGTAACGGCAACCTGCTAGACACGTGAACTATATCGTTAAACTGTAGATGGAAAAGTGCATGAGGACCAAAAATGTTAATTTTTGTAAGTTATGAGACTAAAAGTATTAATCATGTAATGAGCGGGACAAAAAATGACATAAATCTAATTTATGGGACTATAAATGCTATTTTCCCGATGAAAGACACTAACATATATAATGCAGGGTATAAGGCAACACAGTGGGCTGGTTATAAATTGAAATCAAAAGGATCAGTAAGAACGTGCTCACATGCAAATCTGCATCAATGCTATAATTAATTAACCATATAAAGGAACAATTACCCCGTTTTTTCCAAAAATTTAATAAAATTATACGTAAACGTGTTTATGGTTTAAAAATTATATTTAGTAACTTTGATTTTTGTTTTCATTTAATAATATATTTTTTTATTAGTTAAAAATCACCAAATTAAAACAAATTCAATGAAAATTCATATTTACTTCAATTGACTTAGTATTAATTTATTACAAGCTAAATAAATCGTTTTCTGATCAAATTATCTTTATACATCTTCACATGTTAACGCATGAGAAAAAATCATATATCTTCATCCTTATAAAGACAGTTTGATCAGGAAAAGAAAAATGAAGAAGGAGAAGAAATGTTCAATATATCGACGTTTCTAAATTAACAAACATATTTAAAAACCCAATAAAATAAGACAGTATTATTGAAAGTAGACTATATATCTATATTTATGATACTCGAACTCATAATTATTAGTCGTGAACTCTCGAGCAAGGCCTCATTGGCTATGGTGATGCAACCTTTTCAGCACAGTTAATAATGTCAACAGTATTCCCAATTTGGAATGTGAAGATATTATTTTTAATCATATTATATTGGTAATATTCTTATCATAGGGGAGAAGTGCTGAGACTTAGCAATCAGTGACATGGCACCATCACATCCACATAGAGTGCAGCAAATTAAAAAAGTAAATAAATAAATCAAATGTTGTTTTCATCCCTAAAGTATATTTTCAAAGTAAATTCTGATTAGTGTAATCACCAAGGGGTTACAGCAAAATGTGGTATTTACTGACATATAAGTAATCATTTTATCATAGTGTGAATAAGTGCTTTTGATGCACCATTAATCACCATGTTAACAATTAAGTTAAGATATTTTTGAAATTTGCTATAATTATAAATATATTTTTTTTAAAAATTATAGATACCCCTAAAATTATAAATACTCCTTTGTGACAACTCATTGCAGGGGATACTATATTTGTAATTTCAAGAAAATTTTTATAATTTTTTAAACAACGATAAAGTATTTGTAATTAAGGCAAACTTTAGAAAAACCCATTATAATTTATCCTAAAAATTAATCATGAAGCCAATTATGTGAAGATTATTAGAATGGGATCCGCAAGTACGGCTTAGTTGTTCAAATGTCTTTTGAGTAGAGAATATTACTTTTTATCCTGTAATTTATAGATATAAAGTTGTGTGTATAATGCAATTTGCAACTCGATCAGTGTCCCTTTGCGCAAAGTATTGTCCGCTTTAATTTTATGAGGCTCACAAGTTTGTCATGAAGTATGTGCCTCACTAAGGAGAGGAGGCCTTGGGCCTTGTAAGCCACTCAAATTTTTTATCTCCAATCAATGTGGAACGCTTGCCTACGTCGCTGTGATAGTTGTATATCGAGAAAAGGTTGATTTCATAGTTGAACTCTTCTTCTCTAAATAATATTGCTAGGCATTGGCGTTTATGGTTCAACATAAATTGTCTTTCATGATATAACGATTTATTGTACTTAAACTAGTAGCACTACAAATTTTAAGTAATTGAGAACGTTGGTGAGAGCCAGTAAGGATAAAATAGTAATTTCTACTTCACTGTCTTGGAGTTATATAATTATTTTTCTTTCGAATTGAGTATTTGCAATTTCTCAAAAACAAAAAAAATATTCGTAATTATAACAAACCTTAGATGAGTAGCTGTAATTTACCACTAGTTATACAATGACGACAAGAAAAAAAAAACATTATCAATTTATATATTTTTAATGATAAATTTAAAACTCTCCTTAATATTATCTTTTATTATAGTGACAAGAAAAAAATATAATTTGGAGGGCATTTTAATATTGTGTGGATGTGGCCAATGGCCAATCAACACCTAGATTTTGTCAAAACCATTATCATCTGATACTAATTCCACAAACTATAGTTGATCTTTTTATTTCTTCCACTTTGGTCACATCTCACCCACTCTTTCTAGTGCAAACCAATTGTAAGCATACATAGAGCGACATATATATATATATATATATATATATATATCCCACCACATTTGCTTAGGATAAATTGCAATCTACCTACCTGTGTTATAAAAAATAAGCAAACAGCCCTCTTATAGAAAATAAAATAGTAATTTATTCTTCTATATTTTTCAAAATATAGCAATTTATCCCCCTCCCCTCGATGTTTTAAAAAATGAATTAATTACCTACATACCTAAGAAGGTAAATTGCTTTATTTTTTAAAATATAAGAGGATATATTATTATTTATTTTTCATAAGAAAGTAAATTACTTTTTTTCAATATCATAAAAAGGTAAATTACTATTTATGCCCTTTGTTTGTTATATAAACTCCAACCATCTTGCAATAAGGTTGTGGACAACTTATCTTGCGTGCATGCCTTTTATTAATTTAAACTATAGTTTTAATTTTCGTATAGTAATATCAAATATTAATTCATATGGTGTTAAGTTGTAATACTAACTTAGGGTTTAATTATAAGCTGTCTTCTTATTGAGTTTCGTGGTTTTTGAAATCTCGATATTTGACTATAGTCGAGTCCCTCCTTCTTTCTGGAAAATTTTTATACAAATCAGATCTAGCGGAACTAAACCAATCACGCAGTAAGCGTGATACACTTGCAATATAATCAGTCAGTTTTCTTGAACCACACATCAATCACACAATACATCAATCATATAATTAGTTCAAATCTAATTTTCTTAACCTTTATATATAGAC
>NC_026155.1:10008885-10043531 GCF_000512975.1 Sesamum indicum | reverse complement strand
TTTTTCACATATCCGACAGTCAGTATCACATCGACTGCTCAAAGCACGCCCCAATGCCCCGGTAGTTTTTCTCTATTAGTTCCCATAAACACGTTGATCCCATGAATAAAGATGGTAAACATATCTAAATTTGAGTTCTTGAAACTCATCAAGAATTAATTATTTGGCTGAATTTCAAATTGCCACTTAAGGTATATATTAAATGTTAATAATTCAAGTTTTTATCACAATAAAATCTTTAACTACTTATTACCAACAAGAATTTCATGTAAATTGTCATCATTTATAAGTACCGACGAATATGACAAAAATGCAATTTTGTCCCGTAACTTAGAGAGGATTGTAACTTCAAAATATTTTTCCTATTTTATTGCTTTGGACTTGTCGTTTGCTTTTTCAAATTACATCAGGATTTCACTCCAACAATTCTTTTTTGATAATAAAAGTCTTTTTTTGACCAATTTAACAAAAAATTATATATGATTTACAAATGGATCCAATTAAATTATAATTTTAATTCTATAATTTAAAAGATTAGCATTTTGTGTCTCATTAACTTTAAATTACCGACGAATCTATATACAATGCCAACAAATTCAAATAATGACAATTTTGTCACTATATTTGCTATTAATTTGAAGATTGTAATCATCACTATTAAAATTATATAACTCATAATTATGATCAAATAAAAATTTTATCACTTAATATATATTAGTGACATTATAATTTTTATTAATTATTATTATTTTGCAGGGGAATTGCTTTGGGTAGGTTTGGTGTTGGGGGATGGGGTGGATAATTCTTCAGAATCAGAATAAAAGTATAATTGACTGTGATTTGTTCTTGACTTTGGCGCGTTGGATGCATCGTAAAGTTGTTCTGATTCTCGAATACTTGTAAATCTTATTTGAAGACAGGTGAATATATCTATCCGTGTAAAGTCATGTCACTGTATGCAATTGTATTTTTTTAGATTATAATTCAATTAACTTTTTTTGGTTAAATTATATTTTGTTATCTGAATTATGCTAATTTTTACACTTTGACATCTATTTTTTTAATTTTTTTTTGGTTAATTTATCATCTCAATTTTACGAAATTTGCACTTTACCATATGTGATCGTTTTTTTAATTGGAAAAACATCGCATGTTGTGCATATGTGAGAATATCACATCACATAACCCATAATATCACATGTGCACTGCATCATATGATGTTTCTTTGACAAAAAAACTTGTGAAAAAATAGTTATAAATGACAAAGTGCAAAGTTTCTTAAAGTTAATATTGTAAATTGACACAAAAAAATAAAAATTAATATCAAATTATAAAAATAATGATAGTTCGAATGACAAAACATAATTAATCTTAATATTTTTAATTTAAAAATAAAAATACGTATCAATTACTCATCAATATGGTATAAAAGTGTAATAGAAAATCCACATTGATTGTGTAAGTTATGAATCACCCCCTACATCAAACACGTGACAAAAATGTTCCCGACAACACAGAAATGCGTCTTACTGGAGATGATGGTCGTTCTGAAGACTCTTCCTCCCACTTCTACATTGTTTACACTATGAACAAAAAATTAAATTAACTTGAGGATTATGTGATTTCAACTACGAAAATCTAACATGTTGCTCGATTTTCGTTCGTTAAAACTCGTCGAAACATTGTTCAATATTTTCCTTTTTCTTGCCCAATCTTAACGTACACCCAATCCAAAGACCTTTAAAAAGATGTTTTAAAACTCAAACCACTAGGCACCAACAAACCTAAGTACGTTGAGTCTGATCTCCATTAACCAACCACAGGCAGCCCCCCAATATAGACAGGACCCCCACCAACATTGCACTAGCTAGATATATTAAGCTCAATCTCTGCTAGATTTACTATCGTCAACTCATAATATACTCATAAATTGATAAATTTATATGTTTCAGTGAAATTTAAATCCGTGATATTCACATAAAGTATTAGAAACCTCAATCATTAGGCCATTGCGCTATTGGTATTTATAGTTTTATTGGGGTAAATTCCAATGAACTCTCTGAAATTTGTCGTAGTTACAAATATCCCTTCATTATTTAAAAATTTAAAAGTCACTCCTAATATTAATGATCGGCTAACAGTACACCATCATGACAGGCCATTGTAGAGGGTATTTGTAATTTTTTAAACATCAATAAAATATTTATAATTACGATAAATATGAGAAGATTCAGTTATAATTTGCCCTATTTATTATTCATATTATAAATGAGTGCACAGGGAATCCCACTACTTTCATGTTGCATATATAATTCCCAACCCTTTTTCAAGATTTGCTCAAGTAAGTAGTCCTGAAAAAATGAACAACTTTGCTGATCATTGCAGTGAGAAACTGAAGCACATCTCCTGCTGTTTACAGGCAGGACTAGGTAAACTACACCAAGCCATTCATGGCTCACTCCGAACCCTCCTTCAAATCCTCTTCTTTCAGGTGAATTCATTCTGGATTGAACTTGGCTATTTCCTCACACTCTCCTCACTTGGTTTCTTGGCTCTGAACGCTTCAAATCCTAGAACGACGACGACGTTCAAGCCTAAATACATCGATCTTTTCTTCACTTCCGTGTCGGCCTCGACTGTTTCCAGCATGTCCACCGTCGAAATGGAGGTCTTCTCCAACACCCAACTCGTTTTATTGACCATTTTGATGCTTGTTGGTGGAGAGGTCTTCACCTCCATGCTTGGACTCCACTTGATCAGGGCAAAGATTTACCTGCAGAAAAACGGGTTAATAACTCACAGAACAGTATCTGATTCTTCAATCTCTTCAGACCCGATTCCTGATTCTCCCACTGACCATATTGAGCTCCAAATGGCTACTCGTTTCCGGGACAAGAAATCAGACACCAAACCTGGAGAAACAGGTGGGAATTTAAACCATAAATCCATCAAAATCTTGGCCTATTTCGTCGCATGTTATCTTCTCGTCGTCCATGTAGCAGGCTCCACGCTGATTTCCATCTATTTCAGCCTCATTCCAAGCGCAAGAAAAGTGCTCAAAATCAAAGGCCTCAACATGCAAACGTTCTCCATATTCACCACAGTTTCCACGTTCGCAAACTGCGGTTTCGTGCCGACCAACGAAAACATGATGGCTTTCAAGAAGAATTCAGGCCTTCTCCTCATTCTAATCCCCCAGATTCTGATGGGGAACACGCTATACCCTGTTTGCCTGCGTTCAGCGATCTGGGCCGCCGAGAAAATGAGTAGAAGAGCAGAATTCAGGTACATGCTGAAGAATTCCAGGGAACTGGGATACGGGCACCTGATTTCTGGACGGCATTGTGTTTACCTGGGAATTACAGGTGTGGGGTTCGTGATTGTGCAGTTGGTGGCTTTCTGTCTGCTGGAGTGGAAGTCTGAAGCAACTGGTGGTTTGAGTGCTTATCAGAAGCTGGTGGGGTCTCTTTTCCAGGTGGTGAATTCCAGGCACACTGGGGAATCTGTTTTTGATCTATCAGCAATTTCTCCAGCCATCTTGGTGTTGTTCGTCGCCATGATGTGAGTTCTCCCATGTTTATTTGTTACAATAATAAATCTTATAATTTTATTTGGGTAAATTCATATTTTTTTGTTTCGTAATTATAGGTTATTCCATTTATAAATTAATTAGTCATTTTTCGACAAATACAATTCTGAACATCCCACATGTACGATCATTTTTGGTAAATTAAGTTTTATATTGACAATTTTGATTTTATCTATCTCTATTTATATGACAAAAAAAATGAAATTTACTCTAATGTAAAAAGAAACAAAATTATTCACACGTTAAAAGAAAAACTAATATGTAAAATAAAAGAAATTTTAAAATTAAAAATACTAACAATCTATAATTACAAAAGCAATCCGCTCATGATATAACCAACCTATCATATATGAATATTCATTTTTCCTTTTCTGGCTAACAATCACGTATATAGTTGCTCGTGTGCATGTCTTTTCCAATAAGAATAAAATGGCAAGGGGAGGCCTTTTTATGGGAATTATATACAAAATCTTTCTTTATATAAAATTAGGATGAATTATAACTACTTCCTCTGAATTTTTACATAATTATAAATATTTTTTCGTTATTTTATAAATTACAAATACTCCCCTCAAATAAAAAATAATTATGTAGTCCCTAGATGGTGTGGAGTAGACATTACTATTTGATCCTTACTGAATTCTTTAAAAAAATAAAAAGAAATATTTTAAAAAATTTGAGGGTGGGTAAAATTGTAATTTTTCCTTTTAATTTGGCGCAGGTACCTCCCACCATACACTTCGTTTCTACCAATAGACGAAGCTGAAGAGATGAAAGGCGAAGGAGAAAAATGGCGAAAGAAGAAAGGATTGGGGGAGCACATAATGTTCTCACAACTCACTTATCTGCTCATTTTTGTCATTCTCATCTGCATCACGGAAAGAAGAAAGATGAAAACAGACCCCCTCAATTTCAACGTTCTCAGCATTGTCGTTGAAGTCGTCAGGTATTATGCCTTAATTATAACAAGAAAATCGTTGAGCTTAAATTATGGGAGTTTGTCCTAACTTAATATTTTGATGGGCAGTGCATACGGGAACGTGGGATTCTCAGTTGGGTACAGTTGCGAACGACAAATAAACCCTGATGGTGGTTGTAAGGATGCATGGTACGGATTGGCAGGAAGATGGAGCAACCAGGGGAAATTGGTGCTCATCCTTGTGATGTTGTTTGGGAGATTGAAGAAATTCAGCATGAGAGGTGGTAGAGCTTGGACTCATCTCTAAATTTGCTTCATTCTTCATTACAATTTTCATGTACAACCTATTGCGTACCTCTATATATACTATAAGATATTTATAGCTTAAGTCGATTACATTAAGATGTATATTTTTAGTTTTATTAAAAATCTTTATAGTAATTTTAAATCATATTATGAGTGTGACAATGTTCGATTTTGACATAAATCATAATGATTGACAAAATTATATATGCCCACAAGTAAATTGTGTTAGGCATCAATGAAAGGATACGAGATGTGTGTATATATATATATATCAATATAGGCAAACTTACAAAATTGATCATGTATGTATAGGGAGGAGACAAAATTAGTCCTGTAAGTATTGGACTGCGCAATTTTAGTCCCATGAGTTTTAATTTAGTAACAATTTTAGTCATTTGGACCAAAAACTACTAGATTTTAGTTGAACAAATTGGGGCTTAGGGTTCTAACTGCCACTGAAATTCACTAACACAATCAGCATCCTATGTGGATGCTGATGTAGAGGGGGAGGGACAAAAATGAGTAAATCAAGTTAGGAAAATTTGGGTGTTTAACAATTTTCTGCATTAAATGTCTGCTCTGTTGATTCATTGGCCACTGTTCAACCCACAACATCGGACCTCCACCAAAAGTTTCGCCATCCTCCAATGATCCTAACGCACCATCTTCCATCTTTTTTATCAACTCTTCGGCCACATCTAACCAATGCCATTTTCGCTCACCGTTGCGATTTTCCACACTTTCAATCGTCATCTCTCCGTCGTACGACGTCCTCTCACCTCCAAACTGCCCCGATTTGAAAAACCCATCATCTGACAATCATTTCCCACCAATTAATTTCAATATTTTGGCATCCTTTGTTTGTCGTCAACTCCTCCCCTCGAACTCCTTCTTGTCACCAACTTCCGCCATGGACTCAGCTCCCCACCACATCCACGTCACATCAGCAACCATGTAAGGCACCACAAATTTAAGTTGAGACCAGTTGGCAGTCGAAACTCCCTAAGCCCCAATTTGTCTAGCTAATTTTTTGGTAATTTTAGCCCCAATCAAAGTTACTACTAAATTAAAATTTATAGGATAAAATTACCAGTTCAATATTTACAGGACTAATTCTGTCACCCCTATATATACACGATCAATTTTGCAATTTTGCTTATTAATATATTAACCATTATTGTTCAAAAAATAATGATGAAAGAAGGCAAAGCTATAAGATTCTTTACCCAACTTGATCTTGACACGACCCAAAATTCATGATGTCTGTCGACAATCAACTACGACTCAAGATGGTTGGAAACTACGTGTGCCCGGATTATGTAATTGTCCTAATAAGATTCCTCTTTTTTTTTTTTTTATGTCTTATCATATTTTTGTGTGTGTATATATATTTATTTATTTTTTATGATGATTTATAATGAATGGTTTTAATATTTTTACAGACTCTAAAAACACTGTTGAAACTCAATTTATAAGTCTTAGAAGATTTTAATTCGAACAATCTTAACTATTCGAACAATATTTTTAGAGATAATTATACTTCTCTCTCTTGAAATTTGATGTAATTACACATACATTTCTTGTAGTATGAGAAATTATATCTAACACTTTTGAAGTTTGCTCGCTTAATAAATAAGTCATTCGTTAGTCAAAAATTCACCAAATTTTAAAAATACACTTTGATACAGAAAAAGAATATTAGAATTTATTGGATGCTCACTTCTCCAAGTATTATGTGCACATTCTGATCGGATCACAATTCTGATCTAAAAAGATGTCTTATGAGAGTGTGTAAGTGTGTGTGGGGGTATATAATCCGATTGGGATCTCTCATTTTTATTAAATGTGAAATAATAGTAAATATTTTGATATCATACATAATTTTGAAAAAAAAAAAGAGACACAAATTTTATTTTTCCTAGTTAGCTTATTGATGTAAAATTATAAAACCAGCTTATGAGATAAAATTTTTCATACCTTGGTGAAAAGGACTCTGTTTTGTACACTAGTTTGAGTTAAAATAATAATAATAATAATAATAAAAAAATTTATAGAAAAATTGGTGGTGTAGGTCAATCATACTCAAAGTCAATTATATAGCGCTACACTTGAATTGATAAATTTGAAATTAAGAATTTCAAATTTCTAATAATAAATTTTTAGATTTGTTTTAATAATTTTAAAATTAAATATTTCAATTCTATTAGCTTTAGATTTAAATTATTTTTTATGAACATGGATGGGTTTCAATAATAAATGGGTAGGGCCCCCCAACACCAACGACTTTCTATTAGAAAAGAAAAAGAACTTTGAAGGAGTTTCATATAAATCTAATTTTACTTCCATCCAACTATTCTCCCTAGCCAAATACCAAGCTTTTTTTTCATACATTGGCTTTCTTATACCAACCAAACAAACCCTTACTTGACTCTATATATACCCATTAAAGTTCTTTTATCTCACATTTGTGTCGCACACCAATATAATTAAAAAAAGAGAATACTTGTGAATCACTCATTCATGTGATACCGCAATACCAACATGTCAATCACTCATTCATGTGATACTGCAATACCAACATGTCAATCACTCATGACCTTTCATTGTTCGTAGAACTAGACATTTTATCAAGACAAATTGAAACCAAAATTTGATCAAGCAGATTGCACTATATAATGGTTCAACTTTGGAGGCCATAAAAACCGAATGAGGTTTAACAAGAAGATAAAGTAACATAAAAAGGATAGACAAACTCGGATTGTGACACTAAATGGTCCAGAAGAATACATGTCTTCTAGTTCAGCCACATTTATTATTTCGAGAGAACAGAATTATGCCATCCAGAATTTCCGATATGGCCTTCCTGCATCCTCATCTTGCATGTGCTGCAATACAGATCACCATGAGGTGAATACCAGAATGAAGTTATAACTAACACACAGAAAACATCTGAACCAAGAAAAAACAGCAACATAGAAACACACTAAACTCACATACTTCCTCATCTACATGATAAAAGTCAATGCACTGCCCTATGACTTCCTCGAGGCCTAAAGCTTCTAATAGATCAAAGTGTTCTACGGTATCGAAGAAAATATTACGTAATGACACATAGTCATACTAAAGATGGAACACATATCCAGCAAACAATAAATACATAAAAAAAGAAGGGAACATAATCAGATCATATAACTCATATTAGAACATTTTTACTACATACAAGAAAATTTAGCAATCAAGTTATGCAGTACTGTAATCCTTTTTCTTTTGATGTGGTAGGTGATCAACTTCGACGGGAAAGCACCAAAGTAGCACATTCAAGAGAAGTTAACATAACTCATCTACATAGTCCAAAATGATCGACGTACAAAGGTGCTAAATACTTGAAATGAACTGACAGTAAGACAAACATCATTTTGTAAACTAGCATATCTACCAAGCCAAGCAAGCCAAAATAAAAAACCAAATACACGAACAGATAGTGATTCCAACTTTTTTTGTTTCCGTTTTGTTTCTCTCAATAAGGAGACCGGTAAATGCTTTAAATGTTTCGATGGGCACATTCAACTTGGGATGCTAAATGTAAAGATGTTTGCAAGAGTGATTGGGTAGGTAATAGTGGTGAAAATGTCCAAACATCGAACAACTGATGTAAGATTGTTGACTTCTTTCTCAGTAGGAGCTTTAGTTTTAGCTTGCTAGTTTACGAGTGAAAGGAGGCACTTTATTTTTTATGATGCAGGAGGGATATTTGTTTTCTAATTCCTCCTGTTCAATCTTTCCTGCCTTAGTACCGTTCAGATATTAATTTGTTTGGCTGTTCTGTGTCCTGATCATTAAAGAGTGACTGGGGTTATGTTTATATCAATGATGTCCCATTGAAGATATACCTTCAATTTCTTATTACCATTTTAAGAGTAATGAGTACAGGTCTCTTATTGCGAGAAACAACGGAAACAAAAAAAATTGAAATATAAACAAGTTTCCCTTTCATTCTGAATAATAATTTCGCTCAAAATTAAATCTTTCACCTTCTTCCCCAATACCCATTACAAATTAAGATCAAAATTCATTGAAGGGCCCAACAGAACCCAATATCCCTAACACATTCTGTGTGAACAAAAAACCCAAATCACGATAAATGCACGAAGCCATTGGAAATGAACTATTCAATTAGGGCACAACTTGATCCACTTCGAAACAGATAAATGAAATAAAAACTAAACCAAGGTATATCATCATATAAGAAATGGGGAAGAAAAAACTTACGAATTCTTTGACGATGCCTTTGTAGACGAGGATGGGGACGGCGACGCCGAAGATTCCAACGAGGGCAAGGTTGCGGCGTGTCCATCGGAAATTCAACTCCAGATTTTCCCTAGCTGATGACCAGTCCTCGATCCAACGGTTTTTGTGTGCCTCCATTCCTCCACCCATCTTTCTCTCTTTCTACTGACGACTTTCTCTCTCTAGCTTCTTCAGGTAAGACTGCTACCAGTTCTGAGTTCACAGGAGTGCTCCGGATGTGCGTAGCTATAGACGAAATGAGGAGCTCTTGGTAATTTCGCTGTGCCGCAACTGGAATGACAAGACTGCCCCTCCACTTCAAAACCCTTTCTCAAATATCATCTTTACAGAACTTAATTAATTAATTTCACATAAATAATTATAAGAATATTATACAAAATTATAACTTTTAAAATTATACTTATAAAATATTTAAAAAATTATAAGATATTAAATAATAGAAAATTTGATGTAATTATATGTAATTCTCTGTGCTCTAATACATCTGACTTTTGTTCCGTCTAATAAATAGCATTATTTCATTAGTTAAAATTCACTAAATATATTGATATTAATAAAAAAATTGAATAAAAATTTATAATTTTTGTCTAACTGACTTATACTGATTTACTGTATATCAAATAATTTTTTTCACCAAATTATTCTTATACATTTTTACACGCAAGTGTATGTGAGAGGGTACAATTTTCACTCTTATAATGTCAATTTGATGAGGAATTATCTATTTGAATTGTAATAAATCAGTAATAAGTCATTTGAGAATAAATATGAATTTTTATTTATTTTTTTAATATCCATAAATTCGATATTTTTTGTTTTGCAAATAAAAAATATATTTGTTATTCGAAAACAAACACTAAAAGTATCAGATATAATTTTTCAAACACAAAGAATCCACATGTAATTACTGTAAAGCTCAAGGGAAGCTGTGCAATTATTACTAAAAATTTATAATATTAAATATTTTTTATAAAATTAAGAAATGTTTAAAATATAAGCAGCCAAACACCCACAAATATTTCAATTCATATTCTTGTTTCCCGTTCCTCATCTCCAGCACTAGCGCGAGAAGGATCAAAGCCGCATTTCTCAGGTGATTGATTTCCCTTTTTCACTTGCAACTGTTGATTATAACATATTCACTCAAATGCCTTAATTTCTTGCAGAGATTTCTTCAACGTTTCGTTTACGTCCCCTTTTAATGTGATCTGCTTGCATTAGTGTTTTATGGTGAATTTCTCTGCATTTGATGGCAATTGATGCTATTGATTATTGGAACATTCAAAGTGTTCGGTGAAATGCCTGAATGACGATGCCTTTTTTACATTCTCCATAGATTGTGCGTGCGATCTGCCATTTTTTTTTCCAATTGAGCATGGCAAAAGGCTTGATATGGGCGACTGCGGAGGACATGGCTAGGAACAGAGGCTGGATGCTATCACTGTACCGCCAGATATTAAGGTTGCCACTCAATTTAGCAGCGAGGTTGGCAAAGTGAGGCCGAGGCTCGAGCGATTTTCTTGGTGGGTTCTGAGGAGCGATCCCTTCACAACACTGCTGATTACACTCTCTCCCTTGTAAAGAAAGGTGAAATCCCCAAACATATCCAATAAATAAGTCCATATATACCTACTCTTGTTCTTGTAAACAAAGATGATTGTTCACAGTCTTGCTATTAAGATTTGAGCATAGAGTGTAAGCTGTGTGGGCGTCTTGTTGTCTTTGATCCATATAACGAATTTCATATCATATTTTTAGCATAAGTATGTACTTGGGGAAATCTTGATCAATGTTTTTCGGACTTCAACTCTGTTTTGTGGGTCATATAGTTACTCTTGGGCATTCCCTGCTTGGTGCAGTGGTACTCCACCTTTCTATTATTACTTGTTAAAAGGATTTAGTTCTTAGCATGAATGTGACAACACCTAAGCTGCATCTCCCACCACCAAGAATGTGGCTTCAATTTGCTTCCTTGAAGCCAAATGCCTTATGCCATTTCCATTGTGAAAATACGAGCGACAATTATCAAAATAGCCTGCTTACATGTTATTGAAATATGTCAAACATGCCATCAGTTTTGTCGAAATTCGATAATTACGGCCGCATCACATAACGTTTTGGTACTTTTGGATACGATATTAAGGTGCGTTGTATTTGACAGATGCGTGGTGAAATATGAGTGTTTTCCCCGAGTGTTGATGCATCTTAAAGCTCAAGGCATTAAAGGGTTACAATTTGTAAAAAAATCATTTGTTTCTATTTGTATCAGAAATCAGTATTCTTCCCATTCTAATTTTTTGAGCTTGTAAAGTCTTTCTTAGTATTTTATAATTAAATGGAATATTTTAATTATATTTTAACTTTTTTGATGTAGTCAAACATCCCACATTGATTGCAAACGAGAAGTTTGAGTAGTTTAGAACTTCTAAAACCTCATCTTCCTAGTGAGGCCTCTGAATTGTGAAGTTTTTACGAAGTCGAAAAATAGATGATACCTCACTCGAGGAGGCGCCAATTGAGTATTAAGTCGAATCAACTTCTTAATTAAAAAAAAAAAACCCAGAAAAGAATTAGGTACAAGTTCCATTTCAAGAATTTCTCCCAAAGCAAAGAACCCTTTTGTGCTTATACAAAATATTCTACAATTTCAGGTGAAACTACTGAGTGTTGAGTGTAATCTAATTAACAAGTATTTTTCATCCAATTTTTTTTTCCAATTTTGACCTCAATCCCATTTTACTATTTACAATTAAAAGGTGTAAGACAAAGGGGCAAAATTGCCATCTTACAGCAGTAGAAGCTAGTTCTCCAATTCGTGAAGTCCATGAGAATACCGTCAGCTGTTTCTCTCTCTTCTTCAACTCTCTGCTATCTGTCTCACTTCTCGAGGAGAAGAGAACCTCTGCAACGCATTGAGCTCATATTCAAACCTTTGATTTTTACAAAAGCAATTGCTTCAGAATCGTCGAGTGATTCGTGGGTCTGTCCTCGATTATCAGCTCAGATCTCTCTGATCGTAATCTCTGTAATTTTCTCCTCCTCTGTCACTTCCCATTTATGTTTGCCTGTATAGTTTATCTATGTTCTTGGATGGATTAAGTTTTCTTATTAGATTTCTCGGTGTTTTCTGTGCTGCTTCCAAGCGGATCTCTGGTGTTTATGCTGAAGCCTTTTGATCAACATAGCTGTTCGCTTTTCTTCTCTGTGTTCGTGACTGTTCTTTTTATTCCTTTCCACCTGTTATTTTGTACACGGGTTTTGTTTTGTATTTAGTATCTTTTTCTATTTTTTATTTTTAAGTTTTCATTTCCTTTGGCCGTTGTGTGTGTGTGTTGGGGGGGTGGGGGTTGGTTGATAAATTTGTACTTTTATTGTTTTGCAGATTTCGGAAGTTTGGAACCTGTTTTCCACTTATCTTTTTCTTTTTCTTGGAAAAAGATTGATTTTTGGGTGTCAACTTCTTATCTTGTAGTTGGAAGATGAAATTTTACTTGTGTTGTTCTATTTTGTTTGCTGTGATATACTTCTGTTTCTTGTGCCTTGACTGCATTTTTCTCATTTGCGGATTGACATATCTTATCGGAGATTGCTTGTCTGTTATTCTAGATTTGCCAGTCTAAATAAAAATGGGATGGCATCCGTGATCCATGTGTTTGGGATTTAAAATTGACTTTTACCTTTTGGATTAATGAGGCAGACGACAGAAAAGTATCAATGGATATGTATTGTTTGGCTTTGAGATTAACACACACATTATTCTTCCCATTGTTGTGTGATGGTATTGTTGTAATGTTGATCTTTTTTTGCATATACTGGTGTAGTCTAATTTAAGCATTAGATGGAGCAAAGTATGCAGGTTCAGTTTGATCCTCCAGTTGTAAAAAAGGCTTGATCTCTCTTTTTGTGAGAAAACGCTTGGCTGTCTCTTTTACTTCCAGTATTGCCTTATTAATAAAATGCGTTACTAGACTTTGGAACCAACAAAGTTGAAGCCTGAAGCCATTGTCAAGATCCTTGAAATATGAAGTCTTAACAGGCAATACTCTTCCTTTATATATGAGAATGTTGTAGCATACTTGGAACTATCTTTGATTTAAAAACAAATATCACCTGAATGATTTTAATTATTTTTTACTTCTTAACTATGTCATGTTTTTCAGCTCTTTGGCCCCTCCAGCTTCCTTATGTTAAGATTTTCTAAGAGATTTCCCTATCTTTCTTGTAACATGACATTTTGGTCGGATTATAGAGAAAATGTATCTTTGGTTGATCTTGCATGGTTTATGCTTGGATTCCCTTAATTGGTTCATGCATTTTTTATCTTCATATAGCAGAATTTATAATGCCCTTTAAATTGGTTTGTGCAGTTTCTGGACTTCAATTGCCTTGAGAGGGAGATGTGTACGTCTATTTATTTTTTAAAAATGCACATTCGTCCTTGGAGTTCAAAAATATCATGACAAGGAAATTGCCAAACTGTTCCTTCCTGTGTTGACAGTTTTGGAGGTTCTCTATATTCAAGGTTCCATATGCCTATGACTTCTTAGTAGGTTAGCTCATCAAGAGTTTTGCTAGTTCTTGAATCTTATTCCCAAGGTGAGTGGCTAACTGTTTGCTGGTAATTTGAGAAGCTTATATGATGGAAACAGCGACACAACCACGGTCATTAAAACTTACCATCAAGTTGAAGGGGGATAAAAATATCATCAATTCTTCAACTACTGCTGGTCACTTGAATAATGTGGAAGGAGAACCCAATGCTTCAAATAGTTCAAATCTCCCAGGTAGCCTCACATCCTCTCCTCGGGATCATGTTGATTGTAGTTCTGCAGAAGGGGTGGAAAATCATAGCACAGAGGATGAAAGAAATCCATCTTCTGAGAATTCTAAATATCAGTTGGTGCTTTATGATCCTTCTGTCAATGACGCTGGCATTACTGAAAATGAACCGGATCCTATTGATTATCAGCGTCCTCCTTTCCAAAGACCACATCCATTCTCGAACCAGACCCCAAGAGTTTTGCCATCAATAGGGGCCTTCACTGTTCAATGTGCTAACTGTTTCAAATGGAGGCTCATTCCAACCAAGGAAAAGTACGAGGAAATAAGAGAACATATTATGGAACAGCCCTTCTTGTGTGAAACAGCTCGTGAATGGCGCCCTGATGTATCATGTGACGATCCTCCTGATATAACACAAGATGGCAGTAGGCTTTGGGCAATTGACAAACCCAGCATTGCTCAACCACCTCCTGGGTGGCAACGGCTTCTGAGAATCAGAGGTGAAGGAAGCACCAAGTTTGCAGATGTGTATGTATCCTATTCCTTCTGTTTCTTTGTTTGTTTCTGTCTAAAGTAGCTTTTAGGGCTTTGAGCCATGCAAACAGGTGAATAGCAGACTTTATTGATTGAGAGCTTGATTTTTTTCAGATCCTTCTGTTGCCTCACAATATCCCTTGTATATTTATTTAAACAATAATTCTAAATGCTAATTATCATGGTAAGGTTGCACCTCTAATTTATTTCCTCGTTTTGCGTCTCCACAGGTATTATGTTGCACCTTCAGGCAAGAGACTTCGTTCCATGGTGGAAATTCAAAGGTATAAACTCATCATCACTGCTACAAAATGACTACATAAAAACTTGATGACTTTAAATATTAAATTTTCATATCATATTTCCTCAAGTCATTTTGGGGTTTTGTGATGCTCTTTCAAGGTACATTAACGAACACCCAGAGTACATAGAACAAGGGGTTAGCTTGTCACAGTTTTCCTTTCAAATACCTAGACCATTGCAAGAAAACTACGTGAGAAAGCGTCCTGCTCGTGCTACACCTCCAAATGATGCCGACGATCTTGGGATGCATAGATATCTTCCACCCTCAGAAGGTGACTCATATTACACTCATCATTGATGTGCCTCGTATTTCAAAACTTATGAATTTGAACATAACCCGACAAAGTGTCATTTAGTTTGTCTGAGATGACTTTGTCGGATGTGTAAAGTCTAAGTCTTATTTGTTTGGACATGTCTGTTTTGTGCTTAAAGGGCATGCAATTTTGGGATGTGGTGTTGGAAATGGATTTAGTAGTGATTTTGGGTTTGCTTGGTTCTCTTTTTGGGAGTTTCCGGAAATATCTCGTGGAAATGCTTTTGGGGAATGTGAATTCTGCCTGGTTATATTTCTGGAGGAGACATTTTCTTCTGGTCTTGTAGCGGCGTGACATTACATCATCTTCGATCAGGGTTTCTTATCATATTTTCGGAAGAGAAGAGAAGTAGGAAAATATTTGGTTTCTCTCCAAAGGAATGAGACATACTGTCTCTGTGGAAAAGAGAACCAAAGAAAAGCCTTAAGCATTTCACAACTGACTAAATTGCTGTTCACCAGAAGTTTGCAAAGCTGGTGAACTTATATGCACTCGTGAAACTAGCAGTTGGGTGCCAAAAACCCTCACCCAACATCCACACATTTCTGATAAAATTCAATGAAATCCCTTTATGTTCTTCGAGTAGTTCAGGAAATTTGACCACACTTACTATAATGTATGTCATCCGTAATGCATTCTGCTGACCAATGCTCCCTTTATCCTTCTACTTGTCATACTCAAAACTAAATTCCTATTTATATGCTCTTTAGAATAATTGTTCCGATTCTTGCTTGATTTCTTGATTATCGTTATGCACCAGTGGTTCTTGTGTGTCAGAATCCTGTAGTTAATAATGCAATATTTCTAATGCTGCAGTTGATCCCATAGCATGGGTAGGTCCCGAGGTGGACACGGAGTTGCAGCTCAGTGGCCCTGGGCTTTCCACCGACTACTCTGAGGGCCCTTGTCCAAATCTTGAAATTCAATCAGCAAAGAAGAAAAAGATACCGTCTAAGCGTAAGTCCAATGGTGATTTAGTTTATAACCACAACGACGTCAAAATAGAAGAGCCTCACCTGCTTTGATCTGGTATTTGTAATGTCCGAAGACCCATTATCCCGATTTGCAAGATTACCTTCTGCTTACTTATTTGCAACTGAAGCTAGTGCAAGTACAATCGCTGCAACGAAATACATGTGGTTTTCAGGAAACTATTTGGAGCTCCTACATTTTTCACCGTGTAGTTTTATGCAAGTCTTGTGAAGTTGTTATGGTAATATATACACTTGGTGTAAGAAAATTACGTATCCTTTGTCCATGTTGCTTAAAGTTTTAGTTGTATGTACAAATGAAGAGTGAGTGAAATTCCCCTAGGTTTCGTGTTTCTACATTTGTTTTCCCTCTCTCTCTCTCTCCATCCACCCATATTTTCCAGGTGGTTTCACCACGTGAAAACGCTGTGTCAGCCGTAGTGGTCGTGACCAAGAAATCACCGTTTTTGCTTCTTGACGTTTTATAGACGCTATATTCTGTGCACGATACATCAAAAATCCGATCGTTAATGCATAACCTGTTCTTTAGAGTTAAGGAATGGTATCAGTCATTCAGAACCATCAAATTGATGGATTTATTAAAGTTGAGTTTCTATTAGGATATATATGCAATCAAAGGTTTCATTTCTGGAAAAAGTAGCACTCAGATTGATGATGGGAAATGGATAACTCATGTCCAAATGAAAGTGGAGCTTCAATTGATACGTTTGGTCTTTAGTGTTGCTTCCCCACATTCAATGATTTCAAGTAGACTCGCTGAAGCAAAGACCCCATCATCACTCCCATAATTTGGTTGCCTAAAGAACGCACACAAATTCTTGCTTTTGCTGCATAAAATCATTGAATTTAATCTTTCATCAAACACCGATTTCAAAATATATTATATAAGAATTCGCATTTTTGCGGTCAGTATGTTGGTTTTCAATGTAAATTCTTGTTAATACACAGGATTCGTAATCTTGTCGTCCCTAAATATGGGATGAGAATATCTGCGGATTAAATTAAAATAAAAATAGCATTTTTGTTTCTTGGGTGGGATGTTTCGACACGTTACGAAAGGCAGTGTTCATACCGTCATCATCATGAAAAAATAATAATAATAATTCAAAGTTAGGCTAATTAGAGGTGCATTGGGAAAAGGGTCAAACAGAAAAAGGTGAAGAAATCCCACTCCAGATTTCATTTGGAAAAGTTGGACACAAATCTTGGCCACATGCCTTCACATGCTTTTATTTCTTTCTCTATATTTCTATACTATGTTTTTTGGTCTTATAAGTATAAGTAGTCACTATTTTTTTTTTCTTGTAATTTGCTTTATTTATAGATTTAATCTTCTTATTTTTTACGAATTTAATATTGAACTTCTCAAAAATTGTCATTTTTTTGGCTAATTTAATCTTTTCTTGACAATTGTAGTTCTCTTCATATTAGAATAGATATCATTTCTGATCTTATAACTATAGGTCTTTAGCAACAAAAATACACATGGCTAAATTACCAAAAAAAAAACAAATATAAGATGTTCATAACTAAAATTTATACTTTAAAAAAAAAAGGGACTGAATGTGTAAATAAAATAAATTACAGAACCAAATATGTAATTTTGCTTTTTCTATATTTCCACAGTTAAGGCCTTAATATAACTACTTTGCAGATAATAAATTCCCTCAAGATACCCTTATTTTATTTTTTCCCCCATTAATAACTATACATTTTAATTACTTAATTAATTACAGTAATAATACCTTAATCATACATATTTAAAATTAATTTATTGTTAATTTTCTTTTATTTAAATTAAACTTATACATCGTTCGAGTATGCTTCAAGTTTTAATATGTTATAACATTTCTTACAGTTTTAAGACACCATGAAAATTCATCACACGTACAACCATGGACAGCATCAAGAGTGAATTGATGACTCCAACCTCCCAATTTGGTTCACCAAACCACAAAAACAATCATCTCATATTTTTGTCTGTTTCAAATTATTATTATTTTTTGGGGGATGAAGATGAATATTTTTAATTATTTCAACTTATTTAAATTTTGAGATGAACATGAACTCAGACTTATATTATCCCTTCAGGACAAAGAAACCAAATAACACGTTGATCAGATCAAACTTTGCATTTCAAGAGATCATGTTCATTGATTCGAACAAGATTCAGATTGTAATAACTCAAAAATTCGAATTTAAAATAAACATTAATTTCCAAGAAACCCCAATGCAATGACATATAACAAATTTTTGAGGAATTTTTTGTTCAAATTCGTAAAATGGTCATTGTCTATAGTTATCATCCCCAATAAACAAACACATATATACAACCAATAAGAATTGATTGACTAAATTGTCACAATATTCCACAAGAACCATTAAATTCCTCCACTCTCTCACTATCATTGCCTAACTATATATATATAATTCAATATTCACGTTCATACTAGTAAAATTCACGCGTTTTAAATTATATAATATGTATTTAGTGATGAATATTTAGAAACATCGAGACAGCTATCGATAATCGAAGACGAAAATTTGTGATGTGAGTACAATCACATACTTGTCCTTTTCGATATCCATCTTAATTAGGATTATATCCTACTCATCAAATGAAGGAAGAACGCAACATCTCAAGACCCTTAAATTCTACGGTAGCCTACCTACATAGAAGGGGTTGTCCGGCTGCTTCTTTGGAATGGCGATCATTTTTAATAAATTTGAGCAGTATATCAATTCAATCAATACAAATTATAAAAACTCACGTAAAGAAATATAAACACTCACATTTAATGAAATTAAAACCCATAATCTTAAACTTGTTCATGAAATCTCAACCTTAACCATGTAGAATAATTATTGTGTGGAGACATATATATGTATTGAGGTGGATTGTGGGATCCCATGAGGGAAGAGAACAATTGATTGAGTTGGCTGCTCATTTGCATTTAATGAAATTTGGCTCATCCAATACCAAATTGGCAACTCCAATCCAAAAACACACACACACATGTACACATGTTTGTGTGTATATGTGTTTGTGTGGCTTTGTTTCTGTCAGTCATGTCAGGTAGAAATTTGTGTGGCACATATAGGAATCCCACTAATTAAAATTCCCACCATATCTTGGCCCTTGGAACAATTTTAGAACATATCTGTGTTTTTCTCCTTTTTTTTTTAAATATAATTCGTTACTTCATTTAATACATTGAAATTGATTCAATGTAATTATAATTTACACTCAAAAAAAAATAAAAATACATGAAATTATTATAAAAGAAAAAGATAAATATTTTTATAGAGTTATAGCCCACGACTATTTTTTTATTATGAGTCATCAATCTTATCACTTGAGTAAGATTTTGTTGGCAGAATATATAGTTTTCAAATGCAGAAGAATTCCCGGTAATCGAAAATTTATTAAATTTGGACATATTATTTTTATTTTTTTAAAAAAAGAGACATTATTTTTGAAAAAAATCATAAAATTCCATACAGTCACATGACAGATTGTCCTCTAGCCATCCATCCAATTCCAATATTTGAAGAAAATCCATAATATGAAACTTGAGTGCAATATAATATTTTTAAAATCTAAAAATGTATTGAAATTTGAGGGGAATATGAATGTAATATTCTAAATTCAAAGTAAGTTTGATACTTGATATAGCAAGAAGCACTAGCACTAATTCTTATCAAGTCATCATCTACTTCACCTTGGATTGGAACAATTTGATACTCTTCATCAACAATTTACTCCCATCATATCAGAAAAGAGTAAAAAATTCTATGTAAAAAGAAAAATTAGTAAAATATTCTCTGTATTTTAAAAAGTAAAGTAAAAAATTGTTTGTCTAAATTATTGATAGGGAATAATTTGCTTCATTTTTAAAAATACAGGTGAGTAGTTTGCTAAGTTTCTTTTACAGGGATTTTTTTGCTCATTTTTCATATCACAGGATAGTAAATTGCATTTAACCGTGAAGATATATATTGTGCTTTGGTTCTATTCTTAGACTGCGATAATATCAATTTATTTGTATATATCTTATATAATAATATAAAGAATCAAATTGGAATTACTAAATATAATATATATATATATATTTAAATGAAGAAAATAATTTTCATCAATCTAGGTTTTTTTTTTAATTTTAAAAAGGGGGGGGGGGGGGGTTAAAATTGTTAAAGTGTAAATAATTTAATGTGTTGAAGTCGCATTTAGTGATAAATCAGAAGGAAAGCAAAAGGAATGTACTTTTTAGAAAGTAACTCAACTTTGGTTTTTGGCATTTTAACTTTATAATAAGATAGAAAAAAGATGGAATCTCTATGGCCCATCCAAAGATTGTGATGTCGGCCAAATATTTTTTAAATTTTAACTAATAAATAATAATAATAATAATTAAGTGATTTATAAAAATATTTATAATATAGTTCAGGCCACTTTTTTTTTTGTTTTTTATTTTGAATGGGGGGTTGGAAAAAAAATCAAATTAATTCGTATAGTGCTTTATTAAATTGATATTTTCAAACTCGTGCGTTATAAGTACTTACATAATTTGATCGGGTCAAATGCAAAAAATCCTCATGTGAAACATGAAACAGGCATTTTACCTCTTTGTCTTAAAGAAAATAGCAAAAACAACAGTCATTTAAAAAAAAAAAAGTACATATATATGAAACTCTTTCTCAATCCAATTTTGTTTTCATGCAAAATTGGGCGGAAAAGAAAGTACACGGCCAAAAAAAGATAAAAAAAGTACAATTTTATTTTTATTTACTCTATTACCCACATATATCATATATATAATTTTCCTCTAAAGTTATTTTTGGTACCAACAAAGCTGTTGATATTTAAACTCGAATTAGTTAGTTGGAACATTATTGGTAATTTTTATTTTATTTAAACTAAACAGTTTAAAATAAATGGATAATACTAATTTTGATTAATACTTTTATTAATAAATAATATTCTTAAATTTGATAAATATTTTTATCAATAAGGTTTTAAAAATTTTAATACACTAAAATTATATTAGTATAATATTAATTTATTTATTTTCTATTACAAAAAATGAAGATAATGATTATTTAGTAAAATTACAAAAATTAGTCTTTTTTCTCAATATGTTTTTCTCATACCAAACAAGGAAAAATATTTGATATTTACTCTCCTTCCAATCATACCAAATAATTTTTAAAAAAAACTATTATTATTTTCATTCCATTCTCCCGCATTTTCATTTTTCTTTCACTTGAACCAAACCAAACAAACCCTAAGTGTGGTAACTTTATTCTTTGATGAATGATTAATGACAAAGCTTCTTTATACAATTCATTGCCGACTTGATGTGAAACATGTCGAGCAACCATTGGTCACATTTTTATGGATGGATTAGGAGTATTACGCCGTTCATCATGGAATTATTAAACGTTAGTGCAAAGCTCATGATTTGTGCTTAGGTTTAGGCTCCTAAGGTCGGAGGGAATATTACTTTCAGTAGTGGTTAATTCTTATTATTTAAAATAAAAAAATAATAAATTAAGTAATTATA
This sequence comes from Sesamum indicum, assembly GCF_000512975.1. NCBI lineage: Eukaryota > Viridiplantae > Streptophyta > Magnoliopsida > Lamiales > Pedaliaceae > Sesamum > Sesamum indicum. Next base: position 10,021,920 of record NC_026155.1, on the reverse strand, counting down.
CTATTCAATATCTCTTAACCGTTATTTCTGCAAATAAAAACAAAATATTAGCAATATTTAAAAATCATAATAATTTTTTTACTATAACTAAAACCATAACAAATATTCATTACTCGATGCCAAAACTTAATTTTTTATTACGATTTTGTCAGATTATGGTGGATAGTATTGATTAAGCATGATTTTTAAATCATAATCGTTATAATCTAGAGAATAATTCTTTATTTTTATTTTTTGGTTGTGGAATTCAATATAGGTTTAAAGAAGGTTGGTTTTCTAGGATGGTTTCTTCTACTATAATTTTAAAGTTGGATCTGAACCCAAATGAAAAAAATTGATCCGGGTCGAGATTGTAGATGAATGATAGTATCCTTTATTGGTGGTGGAACCCTCAACTACAGACGAGGTCCTTGCTACCCACAGGTAAAAACATTCGATAGTTAAGTCAACGAGTGCTTAGTAAATGAGATGAAATTAAACCATAAAAACTTCTGCATGTATTTATAGAATTAAGATCAATATGTCAAAAAAATATATAGATCCATGTGTCGCGATACTATTCCTTAGATGGTTCGGGATCAAAAACAATAAAAGCGGGTTGTCGATCAATCGCGTATAGAAATGTGCAAATTCTTGTCCATTTGTGCTTGTTCTTGAGGGTCAAATTTGTCCTTTCCTGTATTTTTATCATTCAAAATCTATTAGAAATTAAAATATATATATATATATATATATTATCGAACTTCTCCACAAATTACAGAAAATTTAACTATATGTAGCATATTTATGTGCACAAAAAAATTAAAAAGACAAATAATTAAATATTATTTGTTATATTTGTTTGTTGTAGGAAAATGATAATATAAAAGTAAATAATTTTGAAAAGAAATATTTGGAGTGGAAGATAGAGAAAAAATATTAACTAACTATTTAAAAAAGAAATGGTTTTTAATAGTGCAAGAAATGTGAAAGTCAGCGTGTGCAAAGAAAATTAAATATAGACCAATTACCAAAAAAAAAATGTTCTCCTTTAATATATAATATATAATAAAATAAAAATACAAAAAATATGTTCTTCTTTAATATAGTGCTAGTCGGTATTTATAATTATATTAATTTTAAAAAAAAATAACTGATTGGAACTTACCTTTAATATATTACATATTATTGAATTATCGTTTTTACCCAATTAACCATCCCAGGTCGAATCATGGTCAAAATCAAATTTCTCCCACTTCTATCACAATCACAGACGACAGAGCACGTGCACCAACCCTACGACGACTGCACGTGGCAGGTTGTTATAGGCTTAGGCACAGATGCACTTTTAGTCCACATCTGAGGAGACAGGGTGGACCACGGAGGTGATGACATGTCAGTTGTCTACACACTTTGACCCTAGTGATCAGCTGCATACGCCAAGATGTCTTTCATTTTGACCTATTGGTTCTCTGAGGTTCACTTGGCAATTGCGATGGCCACACACATATCACAATCCCCCAAACATTCAAGCACACTGTCCATGGATTCTCCCCCACTCTACCTTTATAAACCAAATTCCCATTTAAAAAATATAATTTCAACTTTGGTCCCTAAAATTTTAGATAATTACATTCTTCTCTCTTTGGTGTAATGTCATATAGATTATTTGTAATTTGAAAACATACATCTGATACTCTTGATGTTTGTATCCTTTTAAAAAATAAGTTCCTTTATTAATCAAAATTTATCAAATTTGTTGATATTATTACAAAAAAAAAGTGAATAAAAATTGATGTTAACATTAATTGTCTTATTACTGATTTATTGTAGGTCAAATATTTTTTTTAAATAAACTGCGTACCTTTATAATAGTGACAATACACCTCCTCACATACATTTAACATATAAAAATGTATAAAGGTAATTTGATCATAAGAAGTTCTATTTACCTATAATAAATCAATAGTAAGTCAATCGATGGTAAATATGAATTTCTATCCAACTTTTTTATTAATATCAGTAAATTAGGTGAATTTTGACTAATGAAGGAATTTAATTGTTAGACAGAAGCAAACTTCATGAGTATTAAATGTAATTTTTTGAACTACAAAAATTTTACACGTAATTACACAAAACCTCATAGAATGGAAGTGTAATTATCCCTAAAGTTTTTTATATATTCATGGGCTCCATTTACTTATACTTAAATAAATGATAATTTATTTATTTGTAAAAATCAATTGAAAAGAATATTTTTTATTTGCAAGAACTACTTTTAAATTGGTTAAATTAAGTTGATTTAAATAAAAGTTTTCACCTTATTTTCAAATATTCATCACTACTTAACTTATAATTTTCTCAAAAATTTAATTTCCATCACAAAAGTAGAAAATGTTGTAAATACCTCAGACATCGATAATTTTCGTGAATAGATTATAATTCAAGAAATGTAAATGTAATTATCCTAAACATGAAGGGATGCAATTGTCATTACATATCCAAAGTGCAAGTAATAATTGTAACCACAAAACCAACATATATCTTGAAGACTAATATCAATAAATGTGGGTAGAGAAGAGAAGGGCCCTTGAGGCATACATATGGTTGGCCTAAGTGAAAGAAATCTCCCAAACAAGATGACAAATTGTATTAAAGGGAGTGTTTGTGCTCTCCCCATCTTTTCTTTTGCTCTACAACCCTAATATATTGATCATTTTGTCACCATGCCATACCATTATTTCTCATCAAAATTCATTGTTGGTCTATGCCATTATTTGATGTCGAGCGTCGAGGGTATCGTTGTTACGTATCAACTTAATAATTGATTAGTGGTGGGGCGGAAGTTATAAACTTCATACTTCGAGAAGAATTTAGAATAATGCACAAGTATGACGTCTTATTCTTGAAAAGCAATGTCTGAGCGATATATTTTTTTTAAATAATGTAAAAGTATTTTGTTCGAAAGGGGCACTGAATAATCACAAAACTTCTCTTTGAAAAAATTATTTATAGAATATCCCACTGAAATAACATCCCTAGAAGAATAAGATAATATTAGATGATAATTAAAACACTGAATGGAGATCAAATTAATAAAAATTTTAAATCGGTCATTGATCGATGTTAGATTTATCTGAATGTTTGGATACATATAAATAATCTTGAAACCTTTCCCAAATTAAAATTTACTATCTTTTTTAAATTTTACTTGCAAAACCTAATTTATTTCCCTTGTGTTTATATAGATCAAACTCTCTTAAAAGCAAGATCTCCCTATATATTGGGTTGATAAAGAACAAATAAGTCCTTAAAACCATGTGAGGAAATAAGTACCTTGCACATGTAATTACAAAAAAAAATATATTATCTATTAATTAGTTAGAATTAAAGAGCACGAGCATATACATTATCGTGTAATCAATCACTTTATTTAAAAAAAAAGAAAAAGAAAAAGAAGAAGAATTCTAAACAAGGGCTGCCAATTTTTTTTATTATTCTATTTTTTTTACTAGTTTTATATGATTTTATTTATTTATTTATCTGGTTTTATTACATAACATGTTGATGAAGCAATCACATGGGAGGGGGAAAAAGGATTCATAATTGTTCAAATTGAGAAAGTGGCCATGTGATGAAGTGGCCTTATTACATCATATTTTTATGTATAAAAAGTTAGATGAGGTACGTTATGTCTTGTCATAGCAATTAAAGTTGAGATTTTATAAATAAATTTAAAATTAAAAGTTCAAATTTCACTAAACATGTCAATATTTATCTCACCTTTATATGAATTATTTAATTTATTTATTAATTTTAGTTATATGATTTATCAATTGATGTGTTGCTAGTCTATGGAGATGTTTAACATAATTATGTAATTATGACTTTAGAAAAAACAATAATTTTTTGTATTGTTTAGGCCCCTTTTCAGTATCATTAAATTCCATCAAAATCACATTTTGCAAAAAGTTATAATTAATTAATTTTTATTTGATTATTCATTATATCCATTAAATATTTTCTTAATTATTTCATTAACCTTAAAAATAAAGCCAATTATTAAATTTAACTACAATCTTTATGCGTATAATCAATTATAAAATTGCAATCCAAACTTCATAATTAAGTACTTATTTCAAAATTATTCTAAATTTAATTATCACATAATCAATGAAAAGCACCTTGCTCGAATTATGATCGACAAAATATTCCATTCTTCCTCATACTTTAATATTTTTAATTTTTTTCACAAATATAAGCTAATACAGTTGATTCGGTCGATCGACCAAAGTCAACAACCACATAATCAATGAAAGTAATTCATTTCGAAAAATCAACAAACATTCACTATCGTCGATTTCGTGTTAGAAACAAGAAAAAATATTAATTATTTCAAAAATTATAAAGTCATGTACTATATATATATTAATAATAAATATTGATGAAAAAACAAAATACGTACATATATTTAAATAATTTTGGATTCAGATGCACATGGTGGACTAAATAAACAACCATTGTCGTTGATTGAGAAATCTTTTCTCTCCCCTCCACCTTCCAAATAATAATATATAAATTAAAATAATTATTTATTTAGAATAATGTTGACATTTAAGATCAGTACTGCATATAAATTAATTATATATATATATATATTATTGTTGTAAGGTATGAAAAGATATGCCATTTTGGTATAAACATTTCATTTTCCAAGGAATTTTCAGATATAAAAAAATGTTTATACGGTTGTGAAATTCTACATTAGCATGTGAGGGTTGGAGTGGAGGTCTGATTGTCCCGGGCCCTCTGCATATACTCATCAAATTAAAATAATATATACTTTGGAAAACGAAATTAAATTTGAAAAGTAATTATCAATTATATTTCTACTTTAATGATTTGTCCAAAAATACGTCTCACTGTAAAAAGAAAACTTTTAAAATTTGTATATTACTTAAATCTTATCGTCTTCGTTTCATATGAGATGATAGTACATACTTATCACAATCATACAAAGAAACTTGGAAATGGCATATACCCTCGTTGTCACACGCATGTAGACTTCAGCGTGCATTAGTCTACGTATCTTGATCGGATATTTTTCTACGAGATATTATGTTTTTTAATCGAAACTCAAAAAAGTTTATATATCTCTATAGAGGCGCTTTGAATCCATCAGGAATAAAAGGATATTTATGTATGATTCAAACATGGGAGTTCTTGCGATAATGATATATTATATATATAAAATAATTTTATTTTAAGTACCAAAAAAATTAGGATTTAGTCGAAGGAAGCGTATGAAGTATTAAAGCATCAATCATTCTGCAATACATGGAAATGAATATTAATAAATAACTGAATATCGTACATTGAAAAAATCATAAATAACTCAAAAAATGTACATTACAAGAAAATAAGGTATCAGACACGAAAATTGGTATTTAATTAATATTGGAGTTGAAATTGTGCAAGTGGAGGAATTGCATGAAAAGGAGGGTTGGTGCTGCAGCAATAATTAGATTTTTATGGATTATATTTCTGTCAGCCAGCTAAATTCAGTTAGCATAAGATTCACCATCTATTTTATTTTTTTTTATTTTTTGGGGCAGCCCACAAATTAATTATGCATCTTCAAGATTATTATACTATATAAATAATATATATACATATATATATATTGATCCTCGTCGCATTCAATCTCTGTAAGTATATGAAAAAGAATCATGATTGGGGTTTTTATAACAGATATACTATTATCAAGCTTAACTACTTTAAAATTGATCAACATACAGAGCGACACGATAGTCCAATATAACGTGTCTAAGTAGGGATCATGTGATCTAACTAACAATTGATGTAGCGTGGATGTTAAGTTAAAAAATTAAAATTACAACAGTGAAAATTAGTGAAGCGTGCTTTATTATTAAGATTCAAACTCGTAATATTATGGTGAAGGATACTTAGCCATGTACCAAATTTGAGCATGTACATTCAAAATGAGAATATAGTTGAAAATTACGGATGTTGCAGCATAATTGACGAAGTTGAGGGCGATGATCAAGAGATCATGGATTCGAATCCTATCAATGTGTATGAATTGATCTGTTTTAAAAATAGTTATTAGTATACTATAATAATACTTATTTAGCAATTATATATATTTGATATTAATAAATGACGCGCATTAATTGTTGTTAATTAAAATTTATAAACTAATTGAGTATGGTGTGGAGGGTAGGTAAGAAGGGTAAAAGTTTGAATAGAAATCTGAAAATGATTGATGATTATACCATTTCAAATTTTTAATTCTGGCTGACGTGTCCCAGATTTTATTGAGGCGCCGAACGGTGATTAAAATATTATTATTATTTTTTTAAAGAAAAGGAAAGAGAGAGGGGAAAGTAAAAGGGCGAGCCGCAGAGGGAGGCAGCTCCGTCAAACCAGGCGGGTTTTCCGGCTGCCAAAAGCCACGTTTTTTTTTAATTACTACGGTATAAAGCATATTGGATGTGCGCAAAAATATTTAAAAATTATGGCAGCACGTAATACTGCGCATCATATTATTAATGATAAATTTATAATGAGTTTTTTTTAAAAAAATTGTTATAATTAAGAATACTCTGTTAATTATTTAAAAAATTATAAAAACTCGTGATTTTTATAAAATTATATAATTTTTGGATTTAGACTTAAAATTATCAACTTTGTCCTTGATGTATATCATTTTTTCTTTTTAAATAATGCACAAATTGGACGAGGTAGATGAAAAAATCTGAGAATTATAAAAATTTATCCAATTTAAAAAAATTATATTCTTAAAAATAAATAAAATTATAATCTGTAGTTCATGGTGACCTTTTTATCAGTTTATCCAGAAAAATGAATGAAATTCTAACGGAGACTAATGGATTTAGTTAGTTATCAGATAGTAATTAAAAATTAAAAAGATATTAGTAATTTATCAAACAATAAAAGTATTCGTGCAATCAATATGAATTGTGAGAGATATCATGCAAAATGACTGTAATGATACTTCTATATAATTAATTCAAAGTGTGAAAGCTACTTCAATCTTCTTACTCATTTCATCTTATACGAGAAAAAGGAAAAATCAAGATCCCTGATCAAACGATCACCGTGAGGCATGAGAAGAGTATATATTGGGGGCGGCCGTACACGATTTCTGCTCCCTGCGGGATCGGCTGGGCGTCAGAGGTCAGTAGCCGAGCTATGCAAGCAAAGTAAACCCCTGCAAAAATATTCCACCGATTCGGATCCTCTATTAATCCACGCCATCAAAATTGTTGTACGTGTTGGGAAGCGTGGCTGTCAGAAGTCAGCCGCCCTTTGCTGGTGCGCCGGTGTAGGGGAACTTTACAATACTCCCTCACTTCCCAAATCAAATGCCTCTAAATTGATTCTATATTTTATTTATTTATTATACATTGTTTATGAATTTTAAACATTTTTCTATGTAAAAAATAATATTATATAAAAAATTTAATTGGTCATTAAATCTCTATTTTTTTTAAAAAAATATGCATAGTATTTAGAAGTAGTTGAGGTGCGAAAATGATGGATATTATTTTTTTTCCTCATGAAATAGTAATTAGGTTACGAACAATGTGTATGTGGTTCTCAAATTCTAATCTCTCTATTTGATTCGGGTCAAAAAATATCATCTTGATCAACAGACTTACATATCTGTCGAATATCTCACTTTTAATTATCCGAAAATTTTAAATCTAAAAGATGATTCTTAATTAAAAAAAATATATAGTTAAGTTAATATATTAAAATTTGTAAAGAGTAAATTCTCGCTTAAATAAGAAGTGCTTATGGGGTGTCTGGACAATGTAACAGAATAGTGAGTCACATGAATAAGTTGGAATTTACGGATTCAAATCCCATCAAACGTGTTGGTATTTATCTCACTTAATATAGATTTATTATAATAATTATTTATCTCACTTAATATGAATTTATTGATCGAATTAATATATTTATTAATTTTTTTAAGTTATTAATATTAACATAATATGTAATTACGATTTTTATATTAACAAAAATAGGTGCATAATGCATTTGATTTGAGTGAGAGGGATAGATGGATTATGGATAAGCAAATATTCCAAACCAGAAGCCGTCAACGTCCCGCGCTGAGCCGCCGCCGTCTCCCACTCTCTGCACGGTTAAACTAAAATAATATATTACATTGATATTTCTTAAAAATTAAATAAAATTACACAATCATCTTTTTTTTATAAAATTACAAATAAACCCCTTGTGAGGGTGTTAGTGCGATGTACTCATGAGGAGGCATCTGTGTATAGTTTCGTCATTAAATAGGGTATACTTGTTATTACAACTATAATATCAAATAACATACTTAAATTTTTTTAAAAAAAACATGCTATATTTGTATAATTAAACCTAACATAAAAAGATATAAATTAAATTTTCACCACGAGGGAATTATCAATTAGAAATATAATATGATTTAAAATAAAAATTACTTACAAATTATTTTAATTTATTGAGGTTGGATAAAATGAAAAATGCACTCTCCTTCTTACTTATTTATTAGTTGATCTTTTGGATGATTACTCTAATGTTGCTTTAATCAATATCCTATATATACTTTTTAATCATTTCTCCTTGTTGTCCATACTACAGGCCTCCCTTACCACTTGGGACCTAAGACTTCAAAATCAATTAGAAGGGCCCACAATAAACAAAATGCAGCTTGCGACCTGATCGAAATTTTAAGTCGTAGAGTATTATTTATTTTAATTTTTTAATTTTATATTAAAAAGATGTATTGCTAAAAAATAATATTTTAGAGCTTATAAATTTGTCAAAGCCATCATTTACAACTGATGTGGAATGCCTGACACCATCATCATCTCCACATACGAAAAGTCTGGGACGCCCACATTGTCCTTTTCCCACCAACAACATGTAATACTATCGTGCCTCATTGCAGTGTCATGTATTATTTGTTACTGTTTCATATGTGATTGACAATCGTTCTAAAAAAATATATCTATTTAAAGAAGACATTGGAATTTATAAAAGGATTAATTATATTTTACCATTTGAATCATGATTGATTTTTACACTTTACAATCTAATTTTTTTTTGTGTCGACTTATCATCTTAAAACTTTACTAAATTTTGCACTATTCCATTTATAACTGCTTTTCAATCAAATCTTTTATCCAAAAAACATCACATGTAGTACACATGTGATACTTAGGGTTATGTGATGTGATATTTTTTACATATGCATAATACGGTTATTTTTTCTGTAGAAAAAAAATCAACAAAAAACCGAACGTATACGAAAAAGTGCAAATTTCACAAAATTGAGATGATAAATTGACAATTTTTTTTTTAACGACAAAGTGTAAAAATATATATAATTCAAAAAACAAAAACCCTTTATAAAATTATGTATTAAAAATTTTCATTTGAAACTAATAGGAGGAGACACACGACAACATCACGTATCAACCAGACCAAAAAGAAAAATGAATTAGTGGAACGGAAATCATTAATTGCCCAATTATGTTTGCCATTAGCATAAATATAATGGTGGAAATAGTGTGCATAGGATGCTCTTTTCCTGATCTTACAATATGTAATAAGAAATTTAATAATTATTAAATACCATAATTTGACACAATCCTCCACATTATTAAATTTTCTAAAAATATCATTGAGGTAAAAAATAAAATATTATACTTAATAAAACCATAATTAATATTATCATCACCTAATAATAATAATAATAATAATTTTTTTTTTTGGGAAAAGAAATGTGTTCTTTTCTCTCTTACACACTTTTTCCCCCTTTTATGATATATATTTGTTTAAACAATTAAAGAAAACCAAGTACAAATTTTTGCAAACACATGCTTCATTATTAAATTCCATGTTAGGACAACCCTAGCAACATTTTCTATATAAAATACCATAAAGTGATTTAGCTCTATAAATTAATATAATATGTAAGTTTTATTAAAATAAATAAATATATCTATATATATATATCGTGTTTTTCCTACTTACAGAATAAAAAATTATGATTGGATATTCCGCTCAAACAATCAATAGGAAACGAATGTTCTATGATCACGTTCAATAAAGTCTCATATCGAACAAAAAAAAAATTAAATTTCTTTTTTTAAAAAAATAAATAAATAATTTTGAGCAAAGAAAAGAGGCTAATTGTAATTATAATGTGTCAATAAATGAAGCAGCTATTATTGCTTTAAAAAAAAATTGCTAAATTAGTAGCACTTTATTTATGTGGATTGCACATTTATTTACCCCATAATTGTTGCACCTCCAGAAATGCGACTTCACCAAGTATCAAAGTTCAAACTGTTCCAATCGTCGCGTTCCCAACCGGACCCCTATCAACATCATCTACAATAACAAAATCACCCAAAATATATGTCTTGCTTTCTGGTCATTGTCAAAATTAATAAGGGTAATACGGTCAGACAACATCATCCACAAATAAAAATACTTATGCCCTTTATATTTATTGCATTAATTAGAAAAAAATTACTACTTTTAAATTCATTCCTTGAGAGAACTTACTTAACTATTAAATAAGTTGATGAATTTTTTTTATAATATTAAAATAAATATAGTAAAAAATAATAAAAATAATAAGAATAAAAATGAAATGACTAAAATAAAGATAAAATATATTGATTGATATTCTCCCAAATTTTTTAAGTACATCTTTTAAATTTTGATTTTACATTCTATGGGTAAAATGATTATTACTTAAAAAGGTAAAAAATAATTAAAATTACATCAATTGTATACCAAAGTGATCCTAATAATAAAACTCGAATACTAATTATGTCATTTGTAATTACAAGAGCATAAAGATGACCAATAACATAATTCATGTACAATATTTTTTTTAGCCGTGTAATTACAATAATTGAGTTTTGATGTGTCCATAACATGATCAACGAGTTAATATTTTTTTACGTATGTGAAATGGATATATTAACAATTTTATTAGCATAATTAATCACACAATATTATTAATGATGAAAACTAACCGAGATGATTATTTTATTATATTATATAATTTAAATTATGTATGTAAAATTAGTCGGCAGTTCAAGAGCACAAAGTGTATTTAATATTTAATTTTACATGCATAGATACATGTGTTTTAGGTACAAACATGCTAACAGCAGGGGAGTGAATTGAGTAATGTGTGAAGTTACGTATTTAACCTCGGCGGGCAACGTTATGACTTATGAGGCCACGGTTGGTCACTCCGGCCGACCGACTCCCTCATCTTCAGTGGAGGGGAGAGAGAGAGAGAGAGCAGTCCCATAAAATATGTATTATTGTAGAGAGAGAAAAACAAGAGCAAGAAAGAGAGAGAGATAGATACATACATATATACAACCACTGCACACAGCTATTTCTTCGTCACATTATTACATTACAATATATATAAAAGAAAATGCAAATATGATAAAATAAGAGAAGAAAGGTGAGAACTTTTGAGTAGAAAGAGAAGCGCAGAGAGAGAAAGCAGCAAAGAAAGTGAAAGAGAGAGAGAGAGAGAGAGAGAGAAAAGAGGTGGAAATTGGAGCCTGCAAAAGGGGTTTGAGAAGAAGAAGAAGAGGAGAAAGAAAAGCTGGGTACAGTATATATACATACATACGTATATAACATATATAGAGAGAGAAAGCGTGTATGTTTTTGTGTGTGTGTCTGGACGGTGTAGTGTGGAAAAGGGGGCAATTAAAAGTAAGACTGCAGCATTTGGTCTGCGCTATCCTCAACATCTCCTCCTTTTCCAAAGCTCCTCTTGTCTCCCCTTAAATTTAGAAACTCGTTACTTTCTCTCTCTACCCACCCTTTCCCTTTTCGCCGGAAAAATTATTCTCTCCGGCGCCGGTCACCCCCTTTTTTCCGTTTCGTTTCCCATTTTTTGACCATAAAGAAATTAAATCTTTTGTTTGAGCTTTGCTCATCAGGTAAAGGAGGGAACAAGAAAGGTGCCATCTGTGTGATCACTTCAAAAGGTTAAAGATTTTATTATCTTTTGACTTTTGTTGTTGAGGGAGTCGCCATTCTTCGCTTGATTCTCTTTTCCGGCAAGATGAGGCTCCTGTGAGAACTCCGGCCATTTTATGAGCTGGAAATAAGGGAGTTCCTGGAGGCAGCAGGAGATAAAGAAGAGAAATGAAGACGCCGACCACCGGGGTCGGAACTCAGCCCGCGAACGCCTCCGCCACCGCCGCTGAAGGTCTCATCTTTTTTACATTCACCCTCCCAGATTCACGCTCACACATCACTGCTCCCATTGTAAACATCGACGCTGAATCCAAAGACCATCTCTTCCGTTCCTTGTTTTTTTCTGTAAATTAATCTTGTGGATTTTCTTATCCCCAAATCCAAAAAAGATGAAAAAACTTGGGGCCCTTTTGCTGGGAATCTAATTTGATTTTATCCCTATTTTGTTTGTATATTTGTTTTTTTTGTCTTGCTGATTTCCTTTGTGCTAAAATGCACCGGCTAATGGCAGTTGAGAAGAAGAGTATAAACAGTGAGCTATGGCAAGCGTGCGCCGGCCCTCTGGTGAACCTGCCGGCCGCTGGGACCCACGTCGTCTACTTCCCACAAGGCCACAGTGAACAGGTTAAAATCTTCTTTTCCTCTTTTTTTTTAACTGATGATGATTGAAACGTAACAGTCCGCCTGCATCCACTACTTGTATGCGGTCCACTGTTCATTCTCCGTGTGACAGCTGCTAACGTGCGCCGTTATGGTGCCATCTGCTTAACTCCTCTCCCTCCCCCTCTCTGTCAGTAGCTGACTCCCGACATAATTTGATCACATGCCCAGGATTCCATGATTGTCTTCATTATTAGTTTGTTTAATAAATGCTTGTGAAATTATATGTCTGGATGGATCCTTTCTATTCTATTGTGAGCTGGTGCTTACAATAATTAATTGGAGTATGAGATTTGGAAATGTGAGGGGGGGGGGGGGGGGGGG
>NC_026155.1:10006157-10008875 GCF_000512975.1 Sesamum indicum | reverse complement strand
CTAGTTTCAAGAACTGGGCTGATAACTCAGATTAAAAAGGGGAAAGAGAGAACAAAAAGGACAGAGTAATAGGGACAATACCTGCTGGACCATGCTAATGTGCCCAGTTATGCTGGGGTGTGGGTTGTTGGATGGGGATTTTCCTTTCCTTACTCTCTCTCTTTATTATTATTATATTTGTTTTGTGGGGGGGTGTATCGAGTTGCCTTATCTCACTGTTCCACATCATTTAAATACCTTATAATTAACTGTATCATAATTATATCACAAGATAATATTAAGTATTTTGAACAATTTGGTGTATGCAAGAATGGTTAAATTCTGGGGTTGAAGTTTATATTCAGACAAATTAATTAGTGTGTTCAATCTTTTAAAATGTGCATATGCAATGAACAAAGTGACTTCATAAGCAAAGGATGGTGTTTCTTGAAGTATGATGGAGATATTGATCAATTTGGCCTTTTATGTGTTTGCTTTGTGGGTGTAAATATTGCAAACTATTGCGTTCGAATCTTGTGTTTTGCTATGATCGAGAGCGATAAAGTTCTTACACGTGCATTTTGTCAAGAAAGATGGTGTTATGTGGTGATGAATTTGGTTCATTACTTTCGCTAGTGGAAATACGTGTTTTGTGTCGTATGTTGATGGTTTTGGTGGACTGATTTTCTTGTGTAATTTTGGATTTTCAGGTTGCTGCGTCTATGAAAAAGGATATAGATGCTCAAATACCAAACTATCCGAATCTTCCATCAAAACTACTGTGCCTCCTTCACAATGTCACTTTGCATGTATGCTTCCTTCAACTAGACGGCTTCTTTTTCTCCTTGGAAACATGTCGAGTTTAAGATTCTTTGAATGTGAGTAATCACTGTGGTTACTTTTACGTATCTGTTAGGCTGATCCAGAGACAGATGAAGTATATGCCCAAATGACGCTGCAGCCGGTGCCTTCGGTAGGTTTTTGTGCTTCTGTTTGCTACTTTATGAAAATCTTGAAGATATTGGAAAGCCACGTGATCTGGGCAGTGACTTGAGAATTGTACCTATTCATCAGTACTTGTTCAGTGTGCTTCATTTTGGCGATAAATAACTGACTGTGTCATTTATTTGCAGTTTGACAAGGATGCTTTACTGAGGTCAGATCTATCAATTAAAGCAAATAAACCACAAACGGAGTTTTTCTGTAAAACCTTGACTGCAAGTGATACTAGCACTCATGGGGGGTTTTCTGTCCCTCGACGAGCTGCAGAAAAGATTTTCCCTCCACTGGTTAGTAAGAGGAATCTTTATCCCTATTGCATTGTTGGCAATTCTTAGATTATATCTATTTCTGAGAGCGGTCATCTTGTTCCAGGACTTCACAATGCAACCACCGGCACAAGAGCTTGTGGCCCGGGATTTACACGATAATGTCTGGACATTTCGCCATATTTATCGGGGTAAATTCAGTTTGCAGCTTTTCTTGTGCTTCCATTTTTGTATACTGTTCAAAGCACTATTTCAATTTTGATACTAAAAAACACGATGATTGCATTTCAGGACAACCAAAGCGTCACTTGCTCACCACTGGGTGGAGCCTTTTCGTCAGTGGAAAAAGGTTATTTGCAGGTGACTCGGTCTTATTTATCAGGTAATGATCAGCTAGTTTCTCTGAGGCCTTGCTTGTCAATCAGTTACTACAGAGATATAAGTAATTGCTCATGTTGTCCTTGAGCTGTCTTATGTGAAAAGGATTTCTTTTTCTTGCAAACAGGGACGAAAAGCAGCAGCTTCTTTTGGGCATTAGACGGGCTAACAGACAACCAACCAACTTGTCCTCATCAGTGTTGTCAAGTGATAGCATGCATATTGGAATTCTTGCTGCAGCTGCCCATGCTGCTGCAAATAATAGCCCGTTCACTGTTTTTTACAATCCAAGGTAAATTGGCTCATCTTTAACCATGCTGTTGTTGGATTTGGTTCACCTATGGGAACCTTTTATCATTTGCGTTCACATTGTTTCTTTCTGTGTTCTCATCTACTTCTGAATTTTGAGCAGGGCTAGTCCATCAGAATTTGTCATCCCGTTAGCCAAGTACTATAAAGCAGTTTGCAGTAACCAAATATCTCTTGGCATGCGCTTCCGCATGATGTTTGAAACTGAAGAATCAGGGACAAGAAGGTAATGTAGGCCCCTTTTATGCTCAATTGCTGTTGGTTTCTCTGTTTGCTCTGAAAATCATCTAACAAAGAAATTCCATTTTTGCTTCAAATTTATGTACTTCTTGGTACATCTATTCAACTTCTAAGCCCATCTTAGAAACTGTGCATTTCTTTTCTCCCAGCAAATAAAAGGTTTGATAAAGTCTACCTCTTCTTTATGTTAACCTGCATTAAATTCACCTGCGTCCTGCAGATATATGGGTACAATAACTGGAATCAGTGACTTGGATCCAGTCAGATGGAAGAACTCCCAATGGCGCAACTTACAGGTAAGATCAGGAAATATGCTCTTTTCGTCCTAGATAAAGTTTCTTTGTTTTTTGCTTCATTCCTTCTATTTTTATGAAAAATAAGCATTGGTTGTAGGAAGATATGCATTGGATACTTACTTTTTGTACAAGCAGGTTGGCTGGGATGAGTCGACTGCTGGTGAAAGGCGTAATCGTGTTTCCATTTGGGAGATCGAACCAGTAACTGCTCCATTTTTCATCTGCCCAACTCCACCTTTCTTCCGTTC
>NC_026155.1:9984164-10006046 GCF_000512975.1 Sesamum indicum | reverse complement strand
TGCTTCCCGTTAATTACGTTTCACGTTCTGTGGCTCGTTCCACGGACTCCTGCGCATTGAATGAAACATTGAAGATGCTTGTAAAATTAAGTTATAGCCCAACAATGACTTGCAGAAGGCCTGAAAAATCTACCATGTTCTCCTTGCAGATGACGATTCCTCTGATCTAGACAACTTATTCAGGAGGACAATGCCATGGCTTGGTGATGACTTTGGCCTCAAAGACCCCCAAGCTCTGGCTGGCCTGAGCTTAGTCCAGTGGATGAACATGCAGCCAAACCCCTCTCTGGCTAACCAAATGCAACCAAACTATATGAGTTCGTTATCTAGTTCTGTTCTGCAAAACCTTGCCGGTACAGATATTTCACGGCAATTATGCTTGCCTGGAACTCAACTTCCTCAGCAGAACAACTTACAGTTCAATGCGCAGAGGCCAACCCAACCAGTACAACAGCTCGATCAACTCCAAAAGCTGCCATCTTCTTCATTGAACCCATTAGGCTCAATTATACAGCCGCAACAGCAGTTGACTGATATTAGTCAACCGCCAAGACAGAACTTAGTCAGCCAAACTTTACAGACTGGCCAAGTTCCGCCTCAGGTCTTGCAGTCACAGACTCCTGTCCAAGCTCAAAATTTTCTTCAGCAGCAACAGTCTCTTCTAAACCATCAACTTCAGAGAAATCTTGCACAAAATCTGCCTCAGCAGCAGCAACAACAACAGCAACAGCAGATTCTGAGCCACCCTCAACAGCAAAATCTAATTCCGTCTCAGCCCTCTGATATCATAAACCAACAATTGCATGTTTCAGAGAACCAAATACAGCTTCAACTTTTACAGAAGCTCCATCAACAGCAGCAATCACTGTTGGCACAGCAGTCGGCAATGCAACAGCCAACTCAACTGACACAACTCCAAGATCACCAGAAGCAGCTTTTAGATGTCCAACCAAACTTCTCCAGGTCTATGTCGACGAACCAAATGTTGGAGACATCTCAAGGAACATCGAGTATGCTCCCTCAGTCGCATGTTCTTGCTCAGCAGATGACAAGAAATAATAGCCAAACGAACCTCCGGTTTGCGCAACCACCTCAGCAACCAAAACTTCAACAACAGCAGCAGCAATCTGGGATACTACCAGAGTTGCCTGGACATATGGGGCCTACTTTAAATCCAATTAACAATCAGCCTTCTGTTGGTGGTAGCAGTTTATTGACTGGAGCTGCTGGTGGAGGTCAATCTGCAGTTACTGACGATGTTCCGTCTTGTTCGACTTCACCATCCACAAACAACAGTCCAAATGCAGTCCAGTCAATAATGAATAGCAGAAACCACCGAGCTGCATTAGTAGGTGATGAGATTGCTCAGTCTTCTGCCACTCTGTTAAATCCAAATGGTTTAGAGACACTGTCTTCTAGTGGTAATTTAATTAAAGATTTACAGCCAAAAGCTGATGTTAAACCCTTGCTGAACGTGCCAAAAGACCAGAACCAAGGTTTTTTTGCTTCGCAAACATACCTTAATGCTACTGGAACCCAAGTGGATTATTTGGATAGTTCATCATCGGCAACATCAGTTCTTTCTCAGAATGATGTACAGATACCTCCGAACAACAACTCCATGTCATTCAATTCTCAATCGATGCTGTTTAGAGATGCAAGCCAGGATGGCGAAGTACAGGGCGATCCAAGGGGCAACGTAGCTTTCGGAGCTAACATTGACAACCAGTTGGGGATGCCCATGATGCCTGAGCCATTGATGACAAAGGACATGGTGGGATCAGGTAAAGATTTCACAAATAATCTCTCGTCTGGAGGAGGCATGCTTTCTAGCTATGAGAACCCCAAGGAGGCTCAACCCGAACTCTCGTCATCTATGGTTTCCCAATCATTTGGAGTTCCAGATATGACGTTCAACTCCATTGATTCCACTATAAACGATGGTAGCTTCATGAATAGAGGTGCTTGGGCTCCACCACAGATGCCAAGGATGCGGACGTATACAAAGGTTGGCATTTTATTATCAATGTTCAGGGATATAAATGTTAACCTCCTTTATGTATGCTCAAGTTCTCCTTTGCTAACGTGGGAAGTTTTTTCTTGAAGGTGTACAAACGGGGAGCTGTTGGAAGATCAATTGACATTGCACGCTACTCAGGCTATGATGAGCTTAAACAAGATCTGGCTCGAAGATTTGGTATAGAGGGACAACTTGAGGACCGACAGAGAATAGGATGGAAACTTGTTTACGTGGATCATGAGAATGACGTCTTGCTAGTTGGTGATGATCCTTGGGAGTACGTTTTCACACTTTACCCAATGTCTCATCTGCTATCTGTAAACATCAAACATTCTCCTTCAACGCTAATACGTTTTGTATGCTAATGCCTTCAGGGAATTTGTGACCTGTGTTCGTTGCATAAAGATCCTTTCTCCTCAGGAGGTCCAGCAAATGAGCTTGGATGGAGATTTTGGAAATAGCGTCCTTCCAAACCAAGCTTGCAGCAGCTCCGATAATGGCGTGAATTAGTTGGATAAAGCTTTTAACCTGTTTGTCCACATGGAAAGCTTATCCAACAGCACATTGGCGGAGTTCCGTTGCTCGATACCACTAGTGTGGCAAGAGTCTAGCATCCCAAGTTCTGATTTCCTGTCCACTTGCTGTGATGGAATGAAAGAGCAGACATAGTAGTGACTCATCGCCAGGACCAAAGCCGGTAGTTGCTTATTAGAAGTAGAGAAGAGGGCAAAGCATCTAATTCCTGTTCTTTTTTTCAGGCCTAGGAGCCCACCGTGTATCTTAGTCCAAGCCGGTAAATGTAGAAATAGATCCAAGCCTCTGCATTTCTCCGTCTTTGTTTCACGTAAAAACCTCTTTCTGTAGAAATTAAGAGCTTAAGTTCTGTATGCATGATATAGTTTCCAATTGTATAGATGTTTAGATATTTCAGTTAACTTTTCGATGACATCTTAACATATTAATGATGACTTGTATTATCTGATGGGCAATGGAAAAACAAAATTTTGTAATCCGAGAGTGAATTGTACTAATAGAAGCACAAAAATTATTTCTTTGTTCTATATCTTCACTGATGTATAAAACAGAACACCTGCTGTATTGCATTATGTATGTAGAGTAGTCCTAAAGTCTTGAGTTGCAACTATGAAGAATTTCGTACAAAAATGAAATTCTGGCTGTTATGAAGATCTAAATTTTTCCTAATATTATAATAATGTAGCAGATGGTGATGAGTCGCTGAAAAGCATAGGTAGAAATTCAATTGTTGTAACAGAAAAGGCTATCCAGAGAATCAAACTTCAACTATCAAGAGAAAGAAACTTGATCAAATTTTAGGGGAACAAACTGAAGTTACAACTGACATACAAAGTCCAGTTTGTTAACGCGTTGATGAGCGAAGAGTGTGGCAGCAAATGCCACTAACATTTTTGGTGAATGATCTTTCCTTCAACTGACCATTGGTTCAGGACTGGCTGATGACAATATATCCAACATTGAATCCTTCGGCTCCAATTCTTCATGCCATAAAGGGAGGGTGTTCCCAGGGTAAAACTTCCTAGTGACCCCATCTTTGTTAATCTGCAATAAGAGGTCAAAAACTATTGATCCATCCAGGAAACGGAATCGGGGATAGTAAAGTAAAGAAACATCCCAACTGTCACACAGACTATCTGATTGTTCGAACCAGTTACTGAAATTCATAAGTTTGCTATGATAGTATTATAACCAACACATACAGTCGCTATTATGAACTCTGTGTTAAATAATCACTCCCAGAGCATTTCTAGAATTCCATAAGGCAACTAATATATAATTAGCATAGTTGCCAAAACTGTTTTCATTCCAATATCATCATGCATAGCAAGTAGCTGAAGCGATGGAACTGCTAGCAACAACAAAAGAGAGCAAGCAGACATCTAATTTTCCAATTTATGGAGGGGTGGGAATCAACACTATTTTACTCGAAAGCATCGTTCATCATCAGAAAGGAACTCACAGTCACAGTTCGAACAACCCCACCACTGGCACCATCCCGAGCAATGGCAAGAGATACTGCTTTCACGACCAGTTTCTGAGAAAAATCTTCAAGTTAGGCTAATAGTCAAGTACAAAAGAAGCTAAACAAGGCATAAGTAATGAGCTGTGGAACTATGTAGACCAGTATGCAAATCACTTGTGAATTTCAGAAATTCCTGATAATGAAAAGCTTCACATGTTGAGCTCTTGTTCATACATTCACAAATACTAGAAGGAATTCAATTGAAGAAAAGATCTTCAGAATGGACTCTGAAACTCTTCTAACTTGATAAAAACAAAGATATAATACACACCTCAGCTTCATCTTGAGTCATTCCTTCCTTCCAAACTTGATCAAAGAAACCATACAAATAGGTAGAGCCAGACCCTGAAATACAAGAAAGAATTAAAATATAATATTTGCCCCTCTAAGTGAGTGCAAACATTTCACCTGCCATGTAAATTGAAAGCAGCAAACCAAGCCTTAAGTAATTGAAGAATTCAGGAGGCAAAGTGGAAAAATTCAATCTTAATTCTTAAATGTTAAACAATCCTTATGAAGAAACATGGATAATGGATCTCCAAAATAACTCTAGATACGAAAAAGGATAATTTGGGCATCTCAATGGGAAGTGCAGACCTGAAACATACAACTCTTAGTTTATGCCAATTTACCAGCAAAATACTAAAATATATATTTATTACTTTTATACATGTCATATAAAACCTATCAAATTAAGAAAAATATAAATAGTGAATAAGTTACAATGGAATAATGAATATCTAATTCGGTAGTCACCTATCAGTACATCAAGGCTTCAGCAAATGAAATAGCTCAAAAGTTACTGAAAATGTGCAACCATCATCTCATAAAGTGATATATACACAGTGAATAATTGGGTATTTTGGTCACAGCACTACAAATTAGATCGTGTATGATTTAACCAGCTTGACTTAGCACTGTATAGATTCAAGGTCATATGCCATGTAGGAACATTCAATATCTCAGATATAGCTGGAAAACCAGACAAGAAACACATAAAGTAACAAATGACAAAAGCAGACCTCCAATAGTGAAAGGCTGCTCTAAAACAGTTCCTCCCAGTGGTATTCCATAAATTTTACCCCCTTCATACTTATCCCATCCACCAACAATCAGGCCAGTTTGCAACATGTTCTGCAAAATCAATAGAATAGCACAAATTAAAGATTAAAAATAATTAAACACCTCCCTCCAACAAATTGCTCAGAATCATAACTGAAAGCATAAAGCAAAATTAACAGTGGATAAAGGAATTTCAAATGACCGACAAGATTAAGGGCAGGCTCTTGACTATTTCATTTTGATCAAATACTATGCCAACTTCAAGAAATCAGTAGAACCAGGAAAATACTTCTGCTAATGAACTTTGTAGAAGAAATAACATTCAACTTGAAAGGGCACATAGATTCACAACTTATAGATATGACAAACCTTGTTATTATAGGATAATAATCTGACGAGGTTTGCAGCAACTTTTACAGTTGAAGGCTGGCCAAGCTGTATCCTGCAACACCGAGCAATTTATAGAAGGTTCATTTTGTTAACTTTTTGAGAAGTCTTAATTCACCAAGTGGTGCAATCCAGTTAGTGAAACCCACTTCTCAGTAATATGATTTTTGGTGTATTTAGGAGGGAAATTATAAGACTAGAAACAGTTCTTTCATCCAGAAACTCCTAATAAGTACAGTTGAAGAGGGATTGTGACATCAAATATCATCAACCAGAACTGAGTATATAAAGAGCAACAGAGTCGAACTGTGGTGAACTGGTTCCCCAAAACTTCTAAAACCAAACTTAACTTCATCTCAACATATATAGATAAAATTTCTGGAAATAACAAAAGCCAACTGTGATCAAGCAAAAGCTGGATAGAAAACCACAACTATTACTTAAAAGGCAAACCAACATACTAATATAGATTCAACTTCATCTTTTTTGACATGCATATATAGATTCAACTTTTGTTCATGAGGTGCATAAGCAGACTATGAGTAGCAAAGAGATAGCGGAAATGATGATGCCATGTTACATCGAAACAAAATTGGTCAAATACAGTCTCCATTATTATTATACGAGGACCACATCACATTTTTGCTTTTCATATTAAGCTTATTCTGAGACAAACATAAATTTCAACCAGAATGTTCTTCAAGTGTTTGCAGCGTAGATGATGTGAAATTTAGGGGCTCAACAAAAGTACTGGGCTTTTGACTGATCAATACATATCAAGACAGCAAATGAACAGTAGAGCGGGATGATGATACGGAATATTCTGTTAAGTATGAAGTATCAACTTACGTGTGTTGATGGAGAAAGTAGCGAACATAATCTGAAACAATCTGTGAATCTGCTGCCTGATCAAAAGAATTAAGGGAAAACGTGATATTCAAAAGAAAGGAAAGGTCAATTTACCAACTGTACAGCTTATCAAATTATGCAGTGAGAACTATGAATCCAAACCATGAAATTTGCGGCTAATTGTGGGAAGCTGGAAGGGGGTTCACTATCAACAACAGAACCCATGAAAGGAGAATGTTGCATCAATTAAACTTAAAATGGAACTAAAGTGTTTCAATGTGAAAAAAATTGAACAAATTCACCATGGAAGGACAAAATTAAGAGGAAGTCTGAAGCACCAAACAGACTACGAGCGCCAAAAGACAGCCCATTTTATAACTCAAGATATAACCAAGAGTTGCAAAAAAAAGCAACTCTTGTTCCATTGTAACTCTATCAAAACCTGTGGAAAAACAGCTACTTATGTACGAGATGTCGCTAATAACTAGCAAAATACTCTGACCAAAGTTCCATACTGACTACCCTCAAGCATGGGTAATAGTACATCAAACTTATGAGAATAAGATAGAAATCAAGTTAATGAAAAATTACAACATAAACAATCTTTATATTTTAAAGCTACCATCAAGTAATTTTCTAATTCAAAGAGCAGATACACAATTCAGTGAACAACACGAGAGGAGAAGCAAGCTTTTCATCAAGAAGTTCCAAAACTTTAAAATGCCTTAAAAATAATACACTCAAACCCTGAAACTAGGGGAAAAACAGTCCAAAAAGAATTTAACAAATAAAGAACGCAAAAACCTATCATCCCACCAAAAAACGATAAAAAACAAGGCAATTGTGTGAACTCTCACCGAACCAGAGCGGCAGATGTAGACATTATCTGTCAACTGAGTGATCTTATCGGATGCCCTATTCGCCACATACATCCCTACAAATGACCATAACACAAGATTTCCTAATAAGAAGCAGCCATCAAGTATAACGAAAAACAATTACTTCAAAATATTAGACAAATATAATTAGTGTCAAAGAGCTACCGGTGCTTGTGCGAGAGTCGGCGCCCAGAACAACGCCGCCGTTGTAGGTGACGCCGATTATGGTAGTCCCCATCGAGTGTGGAGCGTTCAGATCGCCGGAAATCCCGTCCATGATGCTTACAAGGGATATCGATTAATGAGCTTACACAGGAGTAGTCTAACAGCAGAGAATTGAATCCCTAACGACTTCTGGAAGAAGGAGAGTGGAACAAAACCGGAGTTTCGTGCAGGGAAAGAAGGCGCTGGTTGATGTGTGTAAAGAGTAGTAACCAGTTCGCCCCCTCAATTTCCAATAAATGCGGATTGGCCCCTCAAAACTTCAATAAATTCGTATTCTCATATCTTATAAAGTGTGTACGAGTTGAGGAAGAAAAAGTTTCAATAAAAAAGGCTTCTTCAGGTGATATTTGTAACCAGTAAATATTATACTAATTTTATGTCATAATACCACTTTTTCCACATTCAAATACTTTTGAAGGCAAATTATTTTTGTAAGTTTTTATAATGTAGGTTTTCTGAAATATTTTAATAATAAGGGATGATTTCATTGCCCTTATAATTATGTATAAACTTGATGTAGTTTAAAAAATTGCATTTAGTTTAAAAAGATTGCATTTAATACCAAACTACCGTTACACCGTTGCAAATACACATTCTAGCATACATTGGCGCGTGTCAAGATGTACAATAATAATTTGGTTTACAAAATTTATTTAATTTTCAATAAGCATAATAAGTCAATCGACAGTGAGTATGAACTTCCATTTAATTATTTTTATTAATATAAGCAAATTTAGAGAATTTTCACTAATCAAGAAATTCTTTTATCAGACTGAAACAAATATTAGAGGTATTAGATACAATCTCCTAAACCACGACGAGTCTTATATATAATTACAATAAACCTCAGGAGGGTGCGTCGTAATTATTCCTAAAAATAATCGATTGAAGTTGAAAATATATAACATGCTGAACGTGTTAAACACGCCATCAGTTGCGTTCAACTGTTGCAGTTTTTCTAACCCTTACGATCGAAGCTAGTGTTTTTGAGTGAGTATCGCCCACATAGTCGTTTGATCTCCATACATTCGTTTCCCATTGCCATTTCTAGTTTATACTGATAATGTCATTGCATTTGCGTCAACACGAATTTAGCTACAACTAAATTACTCTTGTCCCTTCAACCTATTGTTTCGACACTTCCTTTTACATACACTAAAATATTACAGATTGACAACTTTATTTTGGATGGAGAATATTGGTAGCCAATAGTAAACAACTTACCTTTTAATTTTAGAACTACAACGGCAAACCACAATATTGGCTTTAGGCGATGAGACACGCTTGTACTAGTCGGCACTTGCAGAAAAGCATCAGCAGTTCTCCACAACCTCAGAGATATAATGAATTTGCAAACATTATCCCACGATGAATACTTTCACTAGCTGCTGCAAACTTATCCTTCAAGCCAGCTTCTCCAACAGCATGAGCAGCAGCTTTCAACTGAAGACACATGATTGATGAGAAATACAGAACAAAGAGATAATGTCTGCTAGCAGAAGATAGCAGATTATGAATGCATTTCATATAAGAGCTGATTGCGCTTAGATTATAAACTGAAGTCTTTATGTCTCTTGATGTCCAAGTCCAATAGCAATCTCAGAGAAGAAGGCATTGATGAAATGTCTAGATCCTACAAGTACCCGCTATTGAAATTGTGCCAGGAATGATAAAAGGATGAGATTTCTTCTCTGTCATAAACTCTTTTCTTGTTTTTTTAATATTAGTAAAGGATTACCTGGTTTAAAAACTCATCAAGCCGTCTGGCTAGCCGTATGATGCTACCTTCAAAAATATCAGTCATTTCGAGAACTTCTGCAAACGAAGCTCCCTGGAAGAAAATTAAGAGGGCGTGTGAATATAAAAAAAATCTAACTGCAATCAAATGCAGTTGGGACTATCTCTTTAACAAATTAACTATACTATCTACATGAAGAATATCAGAATTTCTTTTTGAAATCACTCTTCAAGTTCAGCAAAGGTGAACAGAATGTCATGATTACTTTTCCAAATAGAGTACAATCATCCACCCAAAGAGCTCCTAGTTATCAAAAAGGCATGGGGAGAGGCGATACTGTTCCATTTAGAATAGCTCCAGAATGACAATTGACAAGAAAGGTGATAATAAATATAAGTTAAAGAAGGTCAACGCAATCTCAGCCAAATTTGGACAGAGATTATTCCTAGATGCAGCTGGTGCTGCTAAATTTTGAGTGGCTATATATTATGCACACCCATCACTAGGAGACAGATGCTGACTGGTTTTTTCTTTTTTTGGTTTACACAGGTGCTGACCAATGCGTCAACAGGTTTTAATGGTAATACATTTGCAGTTTCACAAACAATGTCCAGAAAATGAATTTAAGCTAAACAATCAAATTAACCAACTGACCCTTGACCAACAGTAAATCACATCCATCAAGTATGGCCTAACAGACGCCTCAACGTATTCATCCACATTTATCTCAAGTTTACACTCACGTTCTATCTGCAAGAAAATAATATCTTCCAATTGTCAGTTGTCATGGTTGCAAAAATAATTTTTTTCTTGGGGCACAAATTCAAAATGCAGAAAACAAATTAGGAGAAACGTATATCAGATCAGAGCTCAAAACACCTCTGCTATTCCTCTGGCACTGTCTTGAAGTTGTTGCAATGGTTTAGCAAGTTCGGCTCTTAAATGAATCTGTTCACTCGATCTATCTCCAGGAATGAAGCAACTTGCCAGAGCTGCAACTTGATGATGATCGAGATCATTGAAGGTACCTGCTCAAAGAATATGGAAAAAGTTGTCCATCAAATTTAACATTTAGCATGTGCATAACCATGACCTCAAACAAGGAGTTCCCAAATTCCAAATGAACATTTACTCAAAAGAACAAGCTTAAACATTCAGAAGTTTTCCCATGTTATCTAACTAAGAGTGATAAATGTAAAAGAATATTCAACATTTACAAGACATTAGAATTAAAAACCAGTCGTGAGATGACGGAACTTTGACATGTCAGCAAACACATAGATATGATGGGTTACTAAGGAAACTGCATCATCTATTGAGGCTTATCTCTATGAACATGCTACTAAAGCTCAGAAAGAAATTATCGCTGCCTTTATAGTCCTAAAAAGAAATGAGTGGTAATGAATTTGCATATCGTTTAAGAGGCTAACCATTGAACATCAATTCCGTAACAAGCAGCTCATCTCCAGTATCTATCAGGCAGGCTGCACGTCCCTTCAACTGAACGATGCCATCACCATCAATATGACCCAGTCTTTGAAGAACCCGTGAACGGTTCTTAAGTTCATCACGAAATTTTTGAAGCTGAAAATAATTCAGGAGGCATGAATCTTATCAGAAACACAATAAAATTTTAAGTTAATGGATACAGGATATTGCTATCTATGAAAGACCACTGACCAGAAGAAGATGATGATGAAAAAGAAGCATGTAGGCCCATGCAAACAACACATACTTTAAGTACAAACAATAACAAGAGCTACAAAAAAGCAGAAACTGTGGCAATCCATAATCTACATAAATAATGAGTGCACATATCACAGTGTCAAACAAACTTGATTTGCGGAACTAGTTCAGGCATGTTTTAGGTATGGCACATATCTACCAGAGAGAAGTACCTGTGAATCGCGCATTTTTGACTTTAGCTGTTGAATTTCATGATTGACTTCTGCTTTTCTCTGGAAACTTCTAATCTGATGTTCGTCTTGAGACTGCACATTAGTGCAAGTTACAAACAAATTATAAAAACACCTACCAGAAGAGCTAATTCGCAAATTTGTAAGAACCCATCATCCTTGCTACTTTACAGAAGTAGGAAAAGCATCAACAAGAGAAAGAGAAACTACTTGAGTGGCATACCTTATGCAGTGGGTGAGAAAACAATTTCTGTTCAAGTTCCTCGATTTGGTTCGCCAATTCAACAAACTCTAGATCATTGATTCCCATATCCTGACGAAAGTTTAATATATATATTATAAATACATACCCCTGTCTCATTGCAGTAAATGTGGAAATGTGTCAGACTACCAGATGTTTTCTTTCTCGAGGATATTTAAACATGTAACTCTTTAGGACCTGCATAACGACCCCAATTTAGGACAAGAACAGTACATGGAGAACCAGTATTTCATTGCAAGATATGATGCAGTTGCAACTAAAAGAGTTAAGAGATCAAATAACATTATCACTTGAACAGAGTCAAACAGACCAAGAAGGGAGCAGCAATGGTACACATACTGAAGCAGTCTGGTGATCAACATAACATACAAGATTGCTGAACCTCATTGTTTAATAACCTCTTTTTCCCAACACCAGCCAGTTTCAATTCTTGCCTTTTGGCTCCCATGATAGTTTTCTGCAGATGTCAGTCTAAAATTCTAGTTTTATGAATGATGAATATACAAATTAAGAGGCAAATTTCACCAAAGGTCCCTCAAACGAAACAGAGATAAAGCTAGACCCACCAAAAAACTACAGTACGGACTTGGTTCAGCAAGTAAGGACTAAAACTGGAGTTACGCAACAGATCTAGAGAATTGTGTTGCAATAAAAATTGTTAGAGAGCAAGAGTATTACATACAGTTTAGGACGTTAAGAGAGGGCGCTGTTGAAGTTCTAATCACAACACTCAGCACAATGTTTTTAGCCAGTTCATGGTGTGCAATACTGTCAACCAATAAAGCAGGATCAGATAAAATTGCATACCTTCACAGGATTAAGCTTTGGAAGGCCTTGGGGATAGCGTTTTTCAAGCTCGAGTACAGCAAGGAGAATGGTTTGTCGAGCTTCCATCGGCCGCAAGTCAGAAGGAACAGATATTCTGAGCTTGCTAAGTGCAGAAAGGAGAGGCAACTGAACAGGAACCTGAGAAATAAACCAAAGTGTATAACTTCCCCCATTATCCTTTATGAAACATGGAGCTGCAGTAAAAATTACAATGTAGAACAATTTTGTTATGAACAGTTTCCCAATTAGAAAAGAATCAACCTACCACATGCATTTCACCTCTTTCTCCAGGAAGAGGATGAGAAGGTTTTGGTTGAGGACCCTTTTCACTTGAGCCAAGAGAACAGTGAAGCAGAACATCCACAATACAACCATTACCACGTGAAGAAGCAAGTGCAGCAGTCAAAGAACTTGATGCTGCAGGGGGTTTTTTCACCACATTGACTACAACTCCCCAACCCCAATCTGTTCCACCTTCCCTTACTTTAACCTGAAATTTAAGAGAACTAGCTTCAGTGAGAGATGAGAATAAAACCAAAGGAAAATTCCTTTGGAGAACTGTAGAAGTGACAAGGTATAACAGTGAACTCAACCTAATAACAGAAATGAAAATAAAAAACTAGAAATGGGAATGAGTCACAAATAAGGACGGAGTAGCATTCTAATCACAGGGAATAAGAAAAGTGCAAATGCATGAAGCTAAACTATTTTTGGTGCTGAGTGATGCAGACAAGCACATTCTGAAGTGGGAGAGGGAAAACATGAGACTTCAAATTTAGCAGCGAGCAGATGCAATAAATGGAAGAGAAATATAAGCCCACATCACAATAAGTCATGAGCAAGAAAGATGGGCCATGTGGCCGACCAGGGCAGTAAAGAACAGCAATTACACAATGTATACTAGTTTAGATCAAAGTTTATTCAGACAAACACCTGTCACAGTACATACCAGCCTACCAGGTAGAAGGTAAGAGAGCATTCTTTCAGGCCGTGTTGTTTCTGCCATCATTTTCTTTTCAAGTTGGGCTATCTCAAGCTTTAACCTATGATATTCAGCAACCTCAACCTAGCAATGGAAATAGGAGGATGCTGTTACTTTGTTATAAAACTAAACAACACATATCTAAGCATGAGAAAGCAAAGTCACCTCGCCAGAGGAATCAAGCTTAGCAGCTTCCTCTTCAAGCTCTGAGACCTTTTTCCCAATGTCAGGCAAAGCCTAAAGAAACAGAAGTTGCACATCTTAGCCATTGTAAATAATTTATCAACACAAGTGAAATTTAATTTATAGGTAAAACCTTCTCATACTGAAATTGATGAAAGGAATTTTTTATAACATGCTCAGCAGTGAATTGCCCCTCAGCACGGGTCATTAAGTTCAGAATTGAGTAGTAGCTTAATCTGAAAGTGCTGACTAAAGGTGCTGGTCTTCCCAAAACCATGTCCTTAAGGGTATTCATCTCCATCTGATATCAGAAAGGAAAAATTTAACATTAAATAAAAAAACACTAGTTAGACCACTAATACAAAATAATACGATAAATTGCCAATTTAACCACTTCCTGCAAATTTAGAGGTGCACTACATCAGATGTGCAAATTAAGTAGACATCAATCAACAAGGCCAATGTAATTGCTTCAGTTAAATAAGTCTAAATAATCAGTACCAAGTTACAGCTGCGTTAAGCTTTACACCCATTATACAGCCTTCCAACAGCTTAACCTTTTGAGAAGTATCAATCTCCTCCTTTTTCTTCATTTTCTATTTTGCTTAATACAGAGAATGTTCATCTCTAGACAAAGTTGAAAAGTTGCCCATGCATGTTCTGACAAACTGAACATAGTTTAATACTTCACAAGTCTTAGTCTTCCAAGAGGTTGCAAGATGCTTGCTAGTTAACACGATACGGTGGAATTACTACAAGAATTTCACTCATTTGTTTGGTCACAAAAGATTTAGTAGTTTGACTTTTTTAGGTCTTGTATATGTGCAACCATCCATTATTTAATAAAAACATAGTTATAAATAAGCAGATGGATACTAGACGTTGTTCAGTGGCTTCGCCAAACAAAGCAACATCTCATTAGCCATAGGTTACAAGCAAATGGATACAAAATTATAAAGTAACTCTCTATATATAAACATTTTTTACAGGGTACTTATTTTTTTGAAAAATTCAAAATTTACCAAAACAAACCAAGATGGAATTGGCATTACCTCTTCATCAATCATTATAATGCAAATACCCTGCGAATCTTTACCACGACGTCCAGCTCTACCACTCATCTACAAGACAAGTATATATATGTCAATATTCATCTATGGTTAGCAGACAATATTACGTCATATTACAACGAAACAACTCACCTGGATATACTCACCAGATCCAATATAACGATGACTGTCACCATCCCACTTTTTTACAGTTGTGAAAACGACAGTTTTTGCAGGCATGTTCAAGCCCATAGCAAACTGTCAAATGTGAAAGTTAAAACTTAATAAATGGAAAGAAGCTTTGCCTCAAAGAGTAAGTTAGTAAAAACAAAATGGAAAAATGCTATCAAGATCTGTATGCAAAAACTGTCTGGCATTAAGATGCTGAATATAAGATACCACATTCTCCACAATCTTGTAAGATCCAAGGAGTGGTAGACTGAACAGGTCGTTCAGACATACTTCATTTAATTTTTAATATCTACCAAACAAGTTGCTTGAATATAATAATAGTACCGTTTCTGTGGCAAAGAGAGCTTTGACAAGCCCCTCTTGAAAGAGAAGCTCCACAAGCTCTTTGATAATAGGAAGCAAACCGGAATGGTGAACAGCAATGCCCCTCTGAAGCAATGGCATCATTAATTCAATAGCCGGTAAGTTCCTATCCTCCTCGCTCAAGCAGAGGATTGCAGTTCTAAAAACTTGATCCACAACATCTTTCTCCTCTTGGGTATTAAAATCAAGCTTGGACATCGACATGGCATGTTGTTCACACTCTCTTCTGCTAAAACTAAAAACTATGACTGGTTGGAATTTCCGCTCCATTATCATCTGAAAGCCAACAATTTTGCATGTGAATACTATAAAAACCGGGCATGGAAGCAAAGACAGTTAAACACAAAGTACAGGGACAAGAATGACTACAAGTCTACAACCAAGGAAATCAAAAGTCAGAAAAGAAAGATACATTATGGTTGCTTAAGTGAGGAATAAAGAGGCAACCAACTGGTAATCAAGTGGTAACTGGCAGTGTCTGATACTGAGTAGCGCACCTTGACAATTTTGTATATTTCTGAACCACCAGAAGCATTTCCACCTTTTCCAATTCTGCCATTGGCCTTGGCATTGACAGTGTTGTTCCCGTCAGCGAGATTTTGCTTCACAAAAGTATCCTGAAGCTTCAAAAAGTTGTCCTCTTTAAACTGCTCATTCTCATCAACCACAAGATACAAACCAGAACCACCCATAGGGAACACATAATGTTGCAGGGGTGTCGGCCTGAAATCTGTATAGACAACATGACAAGGTTGTTTGTGTAAATTGCATATCCATTCAGCAAATTCAGTTGCATTTGACATCGTTGCTGAAAGGAAAACCATCTTAATTGCAGGGGGCAAGAAGATAATACTTTCCTCCCAAACAACACCTCGTTCACGATCTTTCATGTAATGTATCTCATCAAATATGACCCAAGCAACTTCCTTCAACACCTCAGAACCCCTATAAAGCATTCCTCTTAGAATCTCCGTAGTCATCACCAAACAACTTGCATTAGGTGAAAGTGTCACATCACCCGTCATCAAGCCAACATCTGAAAACTCCTGGCTCAACTCTCTGTACTTCTGATTGCTCAAAGCTTTTAGTGGAGAAGTATATATCACCCTCTGTTTATCCCTAAAGGCCATGGCAATGGCATACTCGGCCACTGCAGTTTTCCCAGCTGAAGTGTGTGCAGAAACTAAAATCGACTCATTTCTTTCCAGACAAGCCACAGAAACCTCCTGAAAAGGATCAAGCTTAAATGGGTAAGTTTTTGCCATTTCCCCATTATAAATGGGATCTGCAAGGGTACCATAAACTGATTCATCCTTGCTTGGGGCATATCCGCTTGGAACAGCCACCTCATGCACACATGTCTGAGATAAGTTACGCCTCTTAGAGGTAGATTCTTGAGCAGGAACTTCTTGTTTGCTGTTTAAATTTTCTTCCAGTTGTTTTCTTTTGAGGGATGTAGGATATTCGTCCATCCACACCTCCACAGTATTAGCCTCAGTGCTGAAGACCCAAGTTTCAAGCTTGTATGAATACCACCACTAATCTGTAAGAAAACAGCACAATAGTAGAGATTGTTTTCTATTCATAACCAAAAAACTCCTCAGTTTCTTTTAACCTGGCTCACTGTTCAGCGAGTAAGCACCTAGGCCTACGTGTGACAGTGAGAGTGCGAGCATGAAAGAGAGAGAGAAATGAGAGCTTTTCACCAACAAAATACAGTTAAATAATGATGCAGAATATACAATTAAATACAGTAGTGGCATAAAATATAGATACGGCACGCTAGCAGCCATACAATCCAGATTATTTGCACAGCCGAGTCAGTGTGATCGAGAGTAAATGCAAATGCCAAATTCCATGAAAATAGCACATAAAGCTACAAAAAATCCAACTTTCAGCTACCCAAAGAAAATAGATTACGCAAAAGCATACCCAATTTCAGCCAAATCGCACAGAACAAATACCCAATGGACATAAAACAAGCAACTCCATGGTCTGTACTCTAACAGAACACCATGCATGTAATTTCATGACTATGCATCATATGCGTGTATCCAAAAAGGTAGAAGAGGTTACCAAGACAATTGAATACTGTGTAGTTGATGGTTTATGAACGTTTAAACCCTAATTTTTCCCCGAATTTTGAAAATTGTCCAGTTTCGATCGGTTCCCTAAGCATGGGCCTCTTTGTAATGAAATCACTATTGTGATCCCCCATGTAATTATGCCAAGATATTCAAATATGGCTATATATATATATATATATATATTATTTAATTAAACAATGATTCTAATTCAAACCTTGTATTCCCTGTTACGGATTTAAATAAATCATGAGAAGAGTATATTAAAGCTATTTTTAACTTTATCTACATTTAAAATTATTATTTTTCTTACAAATATATTTGTCGTAAATTATTAAGCACCATTTACTTTGTAGTATGAGTTATTTAAATAATAGGATAGACTAATATAATAAAATGAATTCGATTATAATTGTAGATCATTTACTGGATTGATTATTTTTGTAAAAATTAGCATTCCCATGTTTATTTATTCATATGAAGAATAATTAGTAATTTATTTATTTACCTTCCTTTATATATAACAAATAAAATTATAAAAATTAATTATATAAAAACATTTCTAAAAACATTAATGCAAAATTACGGAGATAAATAATAAAAAAAGACGTACAAAATTCTTGCAGTTAAACCTCTTTTGGGAAAGAAGAGAGTTCCTTTACCAATACATCGAAGAAGATAAGGGGGAAGGGGCCGAGGTGGCAGCTGAAAGGGGGAGTAAGAGGGGGAGGCGACGAGGCGGTGGAGGAGGAAGAAGGAAGGGGGAATTGGGGGTAGGGAAGAAGGCCGGGGCGATGGGGCCGGCAAGGGCAAGAGGGTAATTTACCCCTTATGTGATTGGACTTATTAGTTTGAAGAAATCAAATGATAGATTGAGTTATGAAAATAAAACAGTAAAATAATAAGGCTAAACTCATTATCTCAGATCCCTATTACTCAAAGTAAACACACTACTAGCCCACACTATTTTTCTTTTTCAACCTAATTAATCCAAGTAAACGAGGCCTTTAATGATACAATTTACCATCAATTTACTTTTATTTAAATTTTTTGACTTATTTTTTTAATTTAAGTATTTGGATCTTTCTGGACTTTGAATTTAGTCCAAATACAAATAATTGAAAGTAAGATTGAATCAACTCAATTTTTTGACATGTCTCGGTGATAATGACTTGATTGCTTGTTGAATTTGCATAAAGGCAATCTCCATTAGATTTAGATCCACTAATATACCTACTAGAAAAATCTCAGTTTGGTACTCTTTTAAAAGTGAGTCTCCATATTGAGTTTGATAAGATGACATCATAGTGCATATATAGCCATGAATATTACAGTCTAGTGATTAAACTCGAACATTAATATATTATACGAATTTCAGTTCGTCCTGGTTCTACATGAGTAAAATAATGAATTAGCTATAAGAATTTCGCCCATCTCATGATGGGCATTTACATATTGTTTTGATTATACGTGATTAAATTTTAATTCTTATTAATAATAATTTTAGATATAAAAATTTCAATCTCCCACATGGCATATGTACAATTCTCCCTGAGGAGTCAAATTCTTGTAAACAGTAGATTTATTATAAAATTTATGATTGACACATATTTTAATAAGTTTTAGACACATCTAGTACACATATATTGGAGGCACTGGACATGAATTAACATTATTCTCTCTCTCTCTCTTTGGATCTGTTGAATATTTAAAGAGTTATCAAATCTAAATTTCAATAATATTCAAAGAACAAGAGTGGGCAGATAAGAAGACAATTATTTCAGTGCCTTCCTTTTGCTTTCTCTGATACATAATCTCATGTTCACCTGTTACTACACCATTGACCAGCCTCTATCAGAGCGTACAAAGCAAAAACTAGGAAGTTGTTCTTCCTTGCCCTTTATGAATAAATCACATATAGACTACGTAGGAAAATAGCTTCTTTCCAACATGCTTTTATTCATCTGTAATTCGTATATATATTGTAGGTATAAACAAATTTAACTGCTACTCAGGCCGCGGCAACTCCAGTGGAAAACTGAAGTGGATCGGAGCAAGGTGAAACGGAGTGCTCGACTGGCTTCCTCGCCCCAGAATGGCACTTCTCGTTCTGTTCGTCGATTGAGATTTGCCTGTACCGGCATTCTGCACTGCAAAATGCCTTTTCGCCTCTGCAAAATTATGGCCAAGAGATGTTGTCAGCAAAAATGTTCTTTTTCTTCTGGAGGTGTATGAAGAGATCATGACGATTTCCCTCATAATTGAGAGCACATATATCAACATCATAAATGCACTGGAAACGGAGGGAATCTCATCAAACGTGTTGGACCACGATAATGATCTCTCACAAGTACACGTTTTTAAACCGAAAATGATAAAACAATAGCCGTCAGTCAAGATCATTCCAGCAAGACTAACTTCAGATGTTGACAATATCATCAATGTTGCAAG
The DNA here is from genome assembly GCF_000512975.1 of Sesamum indicum. Classification (NCBI taxonomy): domain Eukaryota; kingdom Viridiplantae; phylum Streptophyta; class Magnoliopsida; order Lamiales; family Pedaliaceae; genus Sesamum; species Sesamum indicum. Next base: position 9,986,518 of record NC_026155.1, on the reverse strand, counting down.
CTAATACTGATTTAAGACGATAATAGAAATACACATGTAATTGAGGAAGAAAACAATGACAACTAGTTCACGTTAACCTTAACCTCCATCCAAGTGAATCCATAAAATTGTCGTATCGAATTTATTTTGGAAATGGGGAAAATATTGGGAAGTTACTATTATATAGCTCTTAAGAGGGTGCAGAAATAAAAATAGTGAAGTAGATGGCTATAAAAAATATTTTTGATTTCAGTATAATAACCTGATCATAGCAGTTAGTTCAAGCATCTGAAAGTATGAAAACATAATTTTCAGAGTGCTGATGAAGCAAACAAACAGTGAAATATATGGAATACTTAATTACTTCAGGAACTAAGAAGCACTTTTTTTTCTTTTCCTTTTTTTCTTGGGGGGAGGGGGGGAGAGGTATAGCAAGCAAAATAGGTTCGCATCAATTTCAAGAATTAAAACAGGATGTTGAATCTTTGAAGTAAAAACTTGGTATAACAAAGATGAAAGGAACATCTACTACTACTACAGATCGCTCTCTGGAGGCTTAAGTGAAGATCAGCATGCTACTTTAAAATGAGAGGCTGATCATCACTTTTCAACCAACAAATGTGCCCTTGATGCCAATAACAATTGTTTTTTCCTCAGGAAAACCCGTAGAAAGTGATAAAGCCTCCATGTTTTTACATAAACAGATGATTGTTAAGGAGCCGATTTTTTTTTAAAAGAACCCATGGCTCGTTTCTTTAACAGTTCTTTCTTTTTCCAATTCACTACATATACTCCATTTTCTATGGCAAAACGTAAATACGTTCAAAACAAAAGGCTGTGGCTTTTTCAAACTCTTTTTTCTCAGAAAGGCACTTATAACCAACCCAAGCCAAAGCCATCTCAGCAATTAATAACCTCAAAGGCTTCATTTCGTTCTCACTATAGAGGCATAAAAGAAAACATTTACGTGACTAAAAATTCGATCTCGAGCTCAGTGTCAGGCTTCCTGATTAATCTAGCTAAGACAAAACTGATGCTTAAATTATTGACTGTAACAAAACAAATTACTGAGTATGATAAAGTTCTAACACCTGAATCTCTAATATAAACAGTTATTCCAACCATTACTATAATAAAATAGGTGCCATAAGCAGTTTTTCCTTCGCGAAAGTGAAGGTAAAAATGTTGATAGCCTCTCAACCAACCTACTTAAACACACGCTCTCGAAGAGTCTAAGCGAGAACCCTGACGATAAAGCTAGTGAGATTGCATTGTGTTCCCGTCACCTTTTGGCATCAGTTAAGTTCTCCATCCACTTATCTAAAAGTAATTCTTACTCTCCAAAAGCTGTTCCAATTATCAAAAAGCAAACTTGTAACTTTATTTTCTAAAAGAGATATCTAAAAACACTAAGAAATTAGCATAGAGTTGAGCATCAAAATAAATCAACTGAAATTCGCCTCAGAATTCCCATCAGCTCAAGACAAGAAACATAAAATGATCTCAAAAACCAAAAGCAACAACCACATACCATAACCATATAGGAGAAATACTAATACTACGAGAGTCTCAGCACATACATAATCAACTACTCGTTATAAATGCAGAGAAGTATAAGATTTACCTGTACATAAAAATATCCAAACCATGAAGCCTCTTCTTGCAAAGAAAGCAAGAATCCAGAAAATCAGCGATCGCCAAGGCGGCAATTCCTCCACCACCACCACCACTCGCGGATACCGCCTCATAACCACCGCCATTTCCTTTAACAACAGAAACCCTCTGAGACCCATTGTTGTTTCCGAGAAGGTCAGTCTCAAAATACTCTTTCTTGATCAGATTCTCTCCAATGTGAGATATAACACAAGTGTACTCCTCATCCACTCCCATTTCATCCCCACTAAGCTTCTTACTACTATCATCCTCCGAGAAAATTTTGTTGCTGAGAATTGGGATGGGATTCGATGCGGATTTGGGAGAGATTGCCAGAACCGCACTTCTGACACCACCACTGACATAATCTGGATCTTGATTCTCCAGAGCTGCAAGAATCCCTAGCCCAACGACGCCGTTTGGCTCCTCGAAAATCTTGGGAGATTTGTTGGCACCGGTTGGTTTTGTGGAGTCAGCGGGAGCAAGAAAGGAGAGGTTTATCGATAATCTCTTGTTCTCCCCTTTCGTTTCAGCCATTTTCCTGTACTCCCAGACACAAACACAAAAGAAATTTACGTGGATTATTGGCTGCAATACTCTCTCCGCCGCACACACTTACAAAGAAAAATCTTCAAATTAAGATACTTTCTTGGTGGGTTTGAAGTGAAATGAAATTATACAGAGGAGAGAAGGGAACTGTTGTGGGGGGTGGGGGGGTGGCG